>NC_056731.1:478880232-478993959 GCF_019279795.1 Protopterus annectens
TGTCAAATCAAAATTATTGGACGCACCTCTGAACAAAGACAGTCTGGCACCAAAGCAGAAGAGGTTTTAAAAAAGATGGAAGAAAAATCTAAGTCTATGTAGACAGTAAAAGATTTTTTGCAAGTAGAGCCTCCAAAATTAAGTAGGCATTGAACCTCAAAACATTGGTCCTTTCCAGCCACCTCAAGGCTACCTCAGACTAGACCTTGGGGAAACAGACCCCCCCCCAGACATCAGTCTCAGGGTATGCAGAGATCTAAGCAATGGAGTACCTCCACTTCTAAAACAGGGAGTGCTGAGCCACCCCCTTATGAAAAAAATTCACAATGACTTCTCAACTCCTCCCCTCACCTCTGCCCAGTTGCTCGTGCCTGTAGGAGGAAAACTTGCCCACTATGCAAAAAACTGGGCCTCCATCACCAACTATCAATGGGTCCTCAACATAGTATCCCAGAAGTACAAATTTTATTTCCACATGCTGTCAACCCCAAAAGGGTTCCCAGATCTTCCTCCAAACCAGTGGGCAGAGGCACAACACCAAGTTCAGTCCCTGCTCTCTATAAGGGCAATTCAGCCTGTTCCTGCAGAACAGATAGGCCAAGGTTTTTATTCCAGACTTTTCTTGGTACCCAGAAAAGAGGGTATCTGGCGCCCAATCTTAGATTTATCCATTCTAAACACCTTCCTGGTGGTACCAGAATTAAAAATGCTCACCCTACAGCAGCTTCTCCCTATGCTGTCCAAAGATGCCTGGTTAGCCAACCTAGACCTAAAAGATTCCTATCTGCACATCCCAATCAGAGACTTTTGCAGGAAATATCTGCGTTTCAGGGTTGGGTCTATGCATTATCAGTTCTCTGCACTTCCCTTTGGCATATCCACTGCTCTCAAAGTTTTCACAAAATGCCTGGCCCCAGCCATTGCCTTTTGCAGACAAAGAAATATTCAAATTTACCCCTACTTGGACAACTCCTTGATTCAGGCAGACAGGAAAAGCTGTTGCAGCACCTGACATTTGCAAAGGACCTTCTAACCTCACTGGAGTACATTATCAATGAAAATAAATGTTATTACAAAGGGAGGCAGAGTGGCAGATAAAGTTAAAGGCAGACCATCCGCCAGGCCTTAATGATGCTATAAGTATGAAATGTTTTTTAAAAAATCAAAAATTAAAGGTAGACAAAAACAATGATTTGATTTGTTTACATATTTTATGAAGTATCTTTCTTCTTTTTATCTGAATGTATGTCTTTAAATTTGGAAAATTAAGTAATTTAATTTAATTGATATATTTTAATTAATTAGGGTAGTTAATTATTTATGTATTTAAGCTATGAGTGTTGTTTGTGAGTTTATTCTGAGGAAGTCTACGGACGAAAGCGGCAATAAAGAGTTGGTTACGCTATTTCCTGTGTTTTTTTTTATATCACATCATTCCAAGTTGCTGCATTTGCCTTTCCTGCTATTTTATTTGTGACTGTTTGGTATTTTTGGTTTTTGGTTTGACGTGCACCATGGCAGAAGCAGCAGAGGATCCGTTAATGAACATGAGTATACACCCTACACCGTCTACGGAGCAAGTTAATCTAGGTACTTTGCTTATAAGTGCTTTAACTGATATCAAAGGATCGTTACAGTTCCTAGTAGCTAATGCTAATAAGAAAAGCCAAGCCGTAAAATCATCCAGTCCGGATGGTTCGTTTAGAGAACTGGACACAGTAATTTGCCTTGATAATGTGTTTGGCACTGAGAAGAATGGAGTAACAACTAGTTTTGTTCTTGGCGAGCAGAAGCAACAACGCATCATTAACGACGTCGGTAATGGAGAGACGAATCAACATGGCATCATTGGTCGAGCGACTGTACAACGTTTCTTCGACCGTGCTGATAATCCATTCATGGCGTTTGGCAGACAAGAAGTACTACCGTCTAAGAATACACCATGGCATTTGTGTTTTTCGGATAAACGAGAGCATTTAACCAAACTATTACAAAGGTACAATTCCATTTATTATGAGAACTGTTATTTCGCTCGGTGTATTGAGCTAAACATTATCCCAAAGGGCTTACGCTTTTTTAAATGCCCGAATGGGGTACAAGTAAGCGACCCGTTTTTTAAGACTTTGACTGTATTTTTCAACAATGCTGGACTGAGTTTTCTAAAGCTGTTGGTTGATAATAACAACAAAAAGTTGGAAGCAATTAAAGATGAAATTATCAGCTTAGAGTTGTTTTTTAAGAAACAATTTGATGCTGATAGTGTTAGCGATTTGTTTTCAAAATTAATACAAGATTTGGAACAACCTACCAAGGAAAACATAAATAGAAAACAAAGTAAATTGTTACGGGACTTACAGGCTTATGAAACAAATACTGTTTTTGTGAATTCAGTTTCAGGAAAGAAATATAATAGAACATACAAGGGGGCTGATCAATATACCAGTGTAAAAAACGCAAATTTTACTACTGGTATAAAAAATGTCACTGAAAATAATTGGTTTGGTTCATATGATAAGCATTTTCCACCGTTGGTTTCATCTACAAATATGGTCCACAGTAACAACAAAAGGTCAGTTCAGACCAACAAAGATATTGTAGATGTGGACAACACAATTGTGGATGATGAAAATGCCACTAGTTCTGAACTAGTCAATAAAATCAGTGGCAATGGATCCGACATTCATAAATTAAAAGTGGGGCCTAATGAAGAAGAGACATTTAATCAAGTTAAGGCGCCTAATGTTGTACACAATAAAAAACATTTAAATTCAACAAATACTGTATTAACAAGAAGTCGGACTTTTCTGAATTCCCTTTCATCGGGGGACGAAATGTAAATCCAAGTTCTAGTCAGTTTAGTGTTATTAATTTAACTGATTATGTTTTTTCCTCTGATGAATTAGCTGTACTAAAATTAGGGTTGAATTTTGTCCCCCATTTCAAAGCCAATTATGTTAAGACTGTGCTGGATGTTAAAAAATATGTGCGAAAGTTGAATTTACATTTTTTATTGCATGATATTACTATCAATAGCAAAGTGTTTTGTAAACCTTCTAAGTATTGTCCCAAATTACATCATACTTTATCTACTTTTGAAGAATTATGTATACAGGACATTGATGCATTGTTAAGCAACAGTCGTAATTATCATCATAATTTGACAGTAGCAGAAAATAGAGCTCTAAAAAAGCTTAAATCTTTGAATGGTGCATACAGATTCATGAAAAGTGATAAAGGGAATAATATAGTAATAATGACTAGTGAAGCATATACTGAAGGTTTATTGAAACTTTTAAAAAATGAACAGGAATATGTTATTATTTCATTAGTAGAAATTCACAAACGGCAGCGCAGTATTCATTCATATTTATATGAAGCTTTAATGGAGGGGGATATTAGTCTTGAGTTGTATGAATTTTGTGTCATAGACCATCCCCGTATAGGAATATTTTTTGGGATTCCCAAGTGTCATAAATGCATATTTGATCCACCTTTTAGACCAATAGTGTCTGCATCACATTCAATTACAGAAGGTTTAGCTTTGGTCATAGATGCATTATTGGGACCAATTATTGTGAATGAGAGGTCTTACATACGTGATTCTTGGCACTTTTTGACTAAATTAAGTGTATTTCTTTCTACTTTTAAGTTTAATCGAATAAACATACAATGCTCACAGTAGATGTAGTGTCGCTGTATACCTGTATACCACTAGTTCAAGGTATTGAGGCAGTACGGGAATATTTAACCGTGTATTATAAAGGTTTTTCCACGAATACTGTTTCATTAATTTGTAGATTTTTGGAACTAATTTTAGAAAACAATTTTTTTCTATTTGAAAACACCTATTATAGACAATGTAAAGGAGCAGCAATGGGTTCCCCAGCTGCTCCTGCATATGCTAATGTGGTTATGGCAATGTGGGAATAACAGTTTCTACCATTATTGTTAAGTAAATTTAAAATAGTTTTTGTTTGCCGTTTCATAGATGATTTGTTTTTTATTATAGATCAGAAGGACATTGATACTGATATATTTCTCAGATATATCAATTCCTTGTCAGCATATATAAAATTTGTAATTGGTGGGAAAGGCAATAAGGTGGATTTCTTGGATGTTTGTTTAAGTTGGGATCAAGAAGATATGAGGTTGCATAGTACCATACATAGAAAAAACACATTTAATAATGGTTATTTACATTATAAAAGTGGACACCCCACACATATTATTTCAAATATTCCTAAAGGCCAGTTTATTAGAGCCAGTAGGATGACATCCAAAGAGTGTGAGGTCATATATGAGTTTGAGTATATTAAATCTTTATTTGTAAGTAGGGGTTATCCTTTAACAACATTACAGGAAATAGCCAATAATGTTCTTAGTAGTAAAAGATTTTTGGCCATTATTAAATTGAAGAGAGGATAATATTATTATAGATAATATTAATACGAATAATACTTTGCAGAATAATAAGATCATATGCACACTTGGCATGAATTCTGACAGCAAGGGAATTAAAAACATTATTAAAACAAATTGGCGAATTATTAGAGGAAATGCGGAAATGTTCAATATTTTAGGTGAACAGCCAGTATTTGTACAAAGGAATGATAATAGTTTAAAAAATATTTTAGGTAAGCATAAGATTGAAAATGTTAAAATTAAATCAGTTAAGAAGGGCATGCATTGTTGTAATGATTGCAACATGTGTAGATATATAGCAACAGGTCCGTATATTTCTATAAGTTCTTCTGAGTTAGTATATGCAGTTCCAGGTTATGTTAGCTGTCGAAGTACTGGTGTTGTTTACATTGCACAATGTTTGTCATGTCCTGCATTTTATGTAGGCATGACAACTAGGGAATTAAGAATACGTATCAGAGAACATTTATATGCAATCAAAACTAAGGATGTTAATAATGCCCTTTTTAAACATTCCTTAGTTTGTACTGTTTTCAAAAAAATTTTATTTTCAGTTTTAGAAGTGTGCAGTATGGATTTAAGGGAAGGTGATTTTAAAAATTTGTTATTACAAAGGGAGGCAGAGTGGCAGATAAAGTTAAAGGCAGACCATCCGCCAGGCCTTAATGATGCTATAAGTATGAAATGTTTTTTAAAAAATCAAAAATTAAAGGTAGACAAAAACAATGATTTGATTTGTTTACATATTTTATGAAGTATCTTTCTTCTTTTTATCTGAATGTATGTCTTTAAATTTGGAAAATTAAGTAATTTAATTTAATTGATATATTTTAATTAATTAGGGTAGTTAATTATTTATGTATTTAAGCTATGAGTGTTGTTTGTGAGTTTATTCTGAGGAAGTCTACGGACGAAAGCGGCAATAAAGAGTTGGTTACGCTATTTCCTGTGTTTTTTATATCACATCATTCCAAGTTGCTGCATTTGCCTTTCCTGCTATTTTATTTGTGACTGTTTGGTATTTTTGGTTTTTGGCTACAGCAGCTTCTCCCTATGCTGTCCAAAGATGCCTGGTTAGCCAACCTAGACCTAAAAGATTCCTATCTGCACATCCCAATCAGAGACTTTTGCAGGAAATATCTGCGTTTCAGGGTTGGATCTATGCATTATCAGTTCTCTGCACTTCCCTTTGGCATATCCACTGCTCCCAAAGTTTTCACAAAATGCCTGGCCCCAGCCATTGCCTTTTGCAGACAAAGAAATATTCAAATTTACCCCTACTTGGACAACTCCCTGATTCAGGCAGACAGTCAGGAAAAGCTTTTGCAGCACCTGACATTTGCAAAGGACCTTCTAACCTCACTGGAGTACATTATCAATGAAAATAAATCCAAAGTAGTCCCCAGTCAAAAAATTGTATTCCTGGGAACAAGCTTGGTCACAGCATCCCAGATGGCATTCCTTACTACAGAAAAACAAGCCTATCTGACAGGCTGCTTCTTTCAAATGGCCACCAGAACTCCGTTATCTGCAAGGAAAATCCTGCAAGCTCTAGGGTTCATGGCCTCCTGCATTCTACTAAGTCTATATGCTAGACTGCATATGAGGAAGCTTTAATGGTACTTAAAAAGTCTTTGTTGCCAACATTCTAAGGACCTGGAAACTGTCATACTTATGATACCTTGTCTAAGGAAAGAGTCCCTTTAGTGGGCAGCAGCATGCAACCAAAACAAGGGGCTTCCCTTTACACAACCCCATGCCACCCAGACCCTAATCGCAGATGCATCATGCCTGGGGTGCACATCTGGACGGCAGGTGCATTCAGGGCCACTGGAGCCCAAATCAAATTCATCTGCACATCAACCAGAAAAAGATGCAAGCTGTTCAGCATGCTCTAACAGCTTTCAGATCCCTACTGTCTCCAGGGCCTCCTCTAATCAAAACCGACAACACCACAGTGATGTGGTACATCAACAAGCAGGGGGAACCACTCTGCAGGCTAGCCATGACCCTTTGGAACACGGTCTCAGCCATGCATATTCACCTTCAAGCCCACTTCCTGCCAAGCAACCAAAACTGTCTGGCAGCCAACTTAAGCAGAAATCTCCTAGATCCACGAGTGGCAATTAAACCACAACACCTTCAGCCTTGTGACCCAGAAATGGGGTACCCCGAAGGTGGACATATTTGCCTCCCCCTACAACCACCAGAACAGCAATTCCGCACCAGGGAACCTCACAGCAAGGCCTGGAAAGTTGATGCCCTGTCCTTCCACTGTGAAAACCTCTCAATCTATGCATTTTCCCCGTTCCTCTTCTTACCAGAGTACTACTCAAAATAAGGGAGGAGAGACCAAGGGCAATCCTGATTGCCCCAGACTGGCCACGCCTGCACTGGTACCCACTACTATGCAGTCTGTCTCCGTTGCCTCCATGGCACCTCCCTCAGATTCTAAATCTCCTGACTCGGCAGGAGGGAGAGTTCTTGCATCCACAATTGCACACCCTGAACCTGGCAGCCCGGCTTATTCCTTGACTTCTCCAGTGGCCAGCCTAAGCAAGCAGGTCCTGGATGTTATACGTGAAGCTAGATGACCCAGTACTAGAAAATTGTATGTGGACAAGTGGAAAAGGTATTTTTCCTGGATGCAGACTAAAGGAGCTGACCCAGCACAGCCATCCTTACCTCTCATCCTGGATTACCTAGCAAACCTACTCCACAGGGACCGTTCCTTCTCTTCCATTAAAATCCATGCCTCTGCCATCTCTGCACATTACAGCACTGAGCCCACTTCTCTTCTCACACCCTCTCATCAAACAGTTCCTGAGAGGGCTAACAACTTAAGGCCACCAAGAAGAGCCCCTACCCCTGCTTGGGACCTTAACTTTGTGTTGAAAAAGCTCACACTCCCCCCTTTGAGCCTGCTGCTTCAGCAGAGTTAAAAATCCTCTCTTGGAAAACAGCCTTGCTTTTGGCCATCACTTCAGCTAGAAGAGTGTCGGAGCTACAAGCACTTATGGCTGTTGAACCCTTCATCATTTTCCTTGTTGATAGGATCTCCCTCAGGACTAACCCAGCTTTCATGCCCAAAGTGGTGTCCATTGTGGCTCTCAACCAATCTATTAATTTGCCCACCTTTTCCCCTAAACCTCAAAATAAGGGGGAAAGGATCCTGCACTCTTTAGATGTGTACAGACAACTTAGATTCTACCTGGATAGGACTAAGCCGTTTAGGAAATCTGACCAGTTACTAGTCAGCTTTGCACCAGGGCAGAGTGCAAAGCCATATCAAAACAAACCATCTCCAAATGGATAGCACACTGTATCCATTTCTGTTACAAACACCATGGAAAACCACCCCCACAAGGGGTCAGAACACATTCCACTAGGGCAACTTCAACCTTTACAGCCTTTCTCAGAGGAGTCCCTAAAAGGGACATTCTGGAAGCTGCAACATGGAGTTCTGTTCATACCTTCACCAAGTATTACTACCTGCCTATCTTTTCCAAATCCAGGGCTGGCTTTGCAACCGCAGTCCTGCAGGGCATGCTAGCCAGCCCGAACTCTTCTTGACTGCCTCCACCCATTCTTCAGCTTTGAGAATCAACCCAAGTGTGATGACGGCAACAGTGAAACACGAAGAACATAGTACAGTTGTGTACACTTACCATAAATGTAGATGTTCGGGTGTATTCACTGTTGCAGTCCTGGTTTCCCACCCTCCAGCCCCCTTGTCTCTCTCTCCCTCTCTCTCTCTCTTTCTCACTCCTTACAGGGCTGTTGGTATTTACTTTTTACTGGTGATGTTATTTCACCATAACTTAGCTCCCTATTTGGGGGCTCCTGATATTTTGGGCAAGAAAAACTGATGCAATGGCGTCACCTGCTTGTTTTTATACCACTAACGACCTGATGTCAGTCCTGAAGCAACAGCAGCCGACGCAGAAATACTAAGCCTCTGGTATTCAGGCCAACTGAGAGCTACCCCTGGCAGGATAACCCAAGTATGATGACTGCAACAGTGAACACACTCTAACATCTACATTTATGGTAAGTGTAGACAACTGTACATTCCTCAGTCTCCATTTCTAGAAAACATATGTGCATCCTGTAACGTTCTGCTTTCACAACGATGATCGCTGCCACTCTCTGTGTCCTGCAGTACCTTTTTTGAAAGTATTGCAGTGGTGTGGAAACTAGTAGTGGATCGTGATTGGCTGAATTCTCTGCATCCCCAGTACCTCCCTTTACCTTAGGAGCATTGACTTGATTGGCTCGTATACCACAATGCCGATTGGCAGTAATTGCGTTATACGAGCCAATCAAAAATGGAAAAGTGGACCCAGCACTGCTCAATGTGGAACAGTAGAACAGTGGGCTAAGTCGATGTTAAATGTGGAGTGTTACACACTATCCGGATCACTTGTCTGCTCAGAATGCTGTATTCATTTAACTGTGCGATGTATTGTATTTGGAAGCTGATATTCATTTAACATTTCAGGGATGCACCAGTGAAAATAACATATATATTTTTTAATCATCTGTCTCAGTCCAACCTAAATTTCAGTTTCTATCTTGCCATAAAATTAAATTCAACCTTTTTTTCCCTTGAAGTAATTGCTACTGTTCGTAAGCCAGTGTCTTTAACTCAGGCTTCTTGTCTAAGAGTCATGTTTGGAATCTCACCATTTCATTCTTTGTAACGGGATCAGTTTGACCCCCCACTTTGAGAACTGAAAACACATGGAAGACATTTTGAAAAGTTTCTGTTCAAAAATCCTGTGTGTGAAAGGGTTCCAAGATGGGTGCACACTGAGTAACAGCTTGTTTTTACCTCTCAAAGAGTGAAAACCAAAACTCAGCAGAGAAGGCCAGTAGACTTGTGTTTATGGGTGAATTTCAATAACTGGCTAGTAAGTACACTGCCTGGATGGCAGGAATAAAGAAATACAGAAGACCTGGAAAAAAATCAGCTACAAAATGTGAGGAAGAAACACTAACTAGGGAGAGTTCTGCAGCTGCTCAGCAAAAAGTAATGCAACCTTCAGACATGACTTCCAATAACCTACAGGATGGTATAAGACAACTGCATACAGACCTGGCTAAAATAAACAAAACATTGATAGGGTATATTAACACCAAAAGGCTGGAACAAATGAAAGAAGCTTTAAACAGATATTCAGATGAGGTAATAAAGTTGCAAAAAATCAGAGGTCGAAATGAAAAAAAGGCTGGCTGAATATGAGTCTGCTCAGGAAGAGATGTTTCAAAAAGTAATAGAATTAGAGGACAGAGCCCATAGGGAAAACTTGAGATTTTCTGCTGTACCAGAGAAGCTGGAAGGAACAGACTGGATTAAATTTATGAAAGCACAAATAAGCAACTGGACTGGTATTCCAGAGCAGGATTTATTAGTTGAACGGACACATCGTGTGTATGCTTCAAATCTAGCTATAAAAAAAGCAACCTAGACCTTTAATAGTAAGGATGCAATCCTACCAGCAGAAAGAATTGATTTTGTCAAAACTGTGGCAGAAGGACAAAATACTAAACGTAGGTGACAGCAGAGTGTTTGTGGAGAATGATTACTGATTACTCATTCTACACCAGGCAAAAGAGAAGTAAATTCATTCCTCCATTCAGAGAATGCCGAGATGCAGGAGTGAGATTCAAACTGCTATATCCATCTGTCTTCAAGGTATTCTTCCCTGGAGGGACAAAATCATTTTTTGATGAAGTGCATGCTAAGGAGGAAATACAGAAGTTTGTCCAACAAAAACTGAGCTGTGAAACAGAAGGAGATTCAGCTTCCCCCACCTCTTGTAATAAAGACTACAGCAAGACTGAACCTGTGAAACCTTTTCCAGTATTTCAAAGGAAAATGTTGGGGAGAAGGAAGGGAGCATGAGAGTTGACCAGAAGAATTAAGAGTACGTTGGAAATGAAGCAGAGTCAGGATCTGGGTGATGGAGAAGAACAGTAATATAATCAGTAACTTATTGTGGGATTGCAAAGCATTAATTATATTTGTGAAATATGATAACACAAGAAAATCTGGAAACATTGGACTTCTTCAGACTTTGTTTGCTGAGTGGGGGGCTCAAGTATATGCCCTACTTCATGTCATTAATGTCTGGAAAAATGCTTTGGGGGGGAGAGGGGAGAACGCTAGCTGTAAGTAAAGAAAATGCCTTATTTTCTTAATAGTATTGTGTCTGTGTTGCATGGTTTTCTTTGCATGCTATTTTTGGGCGTAATGGGGATTGTAAACAGGTGTTTTTATTTTTCTCCCCTCTTCTCTTTTTCTTTTTGTGCAGTTTCAAGAAACATAGGTAATGTAATGATTAACAAAAAAGGGGGGCTGGTTAATGGGGCTTGACAGAGTTCAAATTGCTGTGCTTTTTTTCATTTTTGCATGGGAAAATGACTTAAGGACCTTTGTTTTAAAACAGAGAGCAAGTAAATGAAAAAAATAATATTGAATGTTATAAGGTTGTTTTTTTCTAGCACTTGCAAAAATAAAGCAATGAGTGAGAAGGTCACACAGAAAAAACAATCAGTAAAAACTAAATGAAAACTCCATGTCATGACCTCATCAGCACAGTACAAGCAGAGTGTTTGACTAATCATAAGAAACACAGGGCTGTTATACCCAACTGGTGTCCATTATCATTAGGATGACAGCAAAATATCCCAAATAAACTAAAACATAAGTGAGAAGGTCACACAGAAAAAACAATCAGTAAAAACTAAATGAAAACTCCAGCCAAGCTGGAACTTCCAATGAGTGACCTCTCAAACCTCTTGAATCAGAGGCACATGGGATATATGCAAATGACCCTTATGAACACCAGATGTTTCAGCTAATTGGCAATTCTGAATGCCCATGACTTGTTTTATCATTTTAATGGACAATTTCAGGCCAATAAAGCAAAATCCCACTAGCTGTGGATATGCATATTTCGGCCTTGTTATGACCTCATCAGCACAGCACAAGCAGAGTGTTTGACTAAGCATAAGAAACATAGGGCTGTTATACCCATCTGGTGTCCATTATCATTAGCATGACTGCAAAATATCCCAAATAAACTAAAATCTTCATAAGGGTCATTTGCATATATCCCATGTGCCTCTGATTCAACAGGTTTGAGAGGTCAGTCATTGGCTGGAGTTTTCATTTTGCACTTGCAAAAATGTGTAGTAAGTAGCATTTCTGCAGCATGTCTCCATGGAGACAATCTAGTAAAGAGAAACTGATGACAGTCTGGTGGAAGGGGATTGGCTGAGGGAAAAGAAAAAAAAAAGAACAGAGAAGCATAATGTTCCCTGAAAACAATCAGGGGTTTTCACAGGTGTGACAGCTTTAAAGATAATACAAAACCAATTAGACTTGAAGTAAAGTTCTCTCCGTTTTTTTTAAAGCAGTTGAGATACTAATATAAACAGGTGCTTTTGTTTTTTCTTGTTCACCCTTCTTCTCTCTGTTTTCTTTGTCGAGTTTTGAAAAATGTAGGCACTGCAATGAAAAAAAAGAATGAGGAGGGGAGGAGCTGGGGGGAGAGCACAAGCGTCTGGTTAAAAGAGTATGACAAAATAAAAATCAGTGTGCTTTTTCCCCATGCTGGCATAGGGAAATGACTGGGTAAAAAACATAAGCATTATCCAGTAACAAGTTTATTACAAAGCATGTAAATGAAAAAGAATATTGAATACTCTAAGTCTTTCCTTCTGATAAACAAGGTACCCTTAGTTTTATGTCTGGTTTGCATGTCACTAGAAGACAATTTGATAAAGAAAAATGGCTTGGAGAAAGTGGTTTTCTCAACTGGGAGAGTTATATAGATATAAAAAAAAATTAAAAATTAAATAGCATTTGCTAATAGCACAGGCTGTACCATGCATCTTAGCATGGCTAACATTTCTTTTTGGTTAATTTTAGCCTGTCTGTGTAGCTATCAACTTAGAACTTGTGTTCTTATTAGGAAGCAAAAATTTCAATATTTGAAGATGTACATAGTTTTGTGTGTTAAAGCCGCGGTGGTGCAGCGGTAGCATTGTTGCCTCACAGCAAGAGGTTCTCCCGTTCGATTCTCGGTTGGCGTGCGGGAAGTGCCTTCTGTGTGTAGTCTGCATGTCCTCCCCACGGTTGGGTGGGTGTTCGAAAGACATGTGTAAATGGGCGTGCCTTCGTTGAAGGTTGAACGTCGAGCTAGCACCTCAGTGTTCGTAAAAATCTACTGCCAATCATTAGCGGACCGGAGTTCCACTGTGGCGACCCCTAACTGGGAAAAAGCCGAAAGACAAATAACAACATAGTTTTGTGTGTTATTGAAATGTTCATAGGTTTTAGGAGTTTTTTTTTTGGGGGGGGTTGTTTGTTCTGTTTGAGGGCTTTCAAAAAAAAAAAGTTATGTAAGATGTGACATAGGCGCAAATAGATATGACATGAAACAACTGTATAAAAGACCAACCTGCCAAACAGTATATACATGTAACATAAAAGTTGGAACTGGGCATTTAGCAAAAGAGCAGTTATATATAAAAGGTGGTAATAATAAATATATAAGAAAATTATGCTTTCTGTAATGTCTTTTAAACTAAATGGTCTTACAGATAAATATAAAAAAAGAGTAGTGAACTATATTATAAATGTAGAGTGCAAATAGCTATGCTACAGGAGACACACCTGGAAAGAACTGAAGATGTGCATTTGGTAAAGAAAGGTTTTCAGATGGTTATTCAATGGCATATTTGGGGCAAAGGAAAAGAGGAGTACTTATTTTAATTGCAAGGGGAGCTCCAATAGTGATAGAAAAGGGAAAAAAAGATAATAATGGAAGATACATAGTACTAAGGGACTACTGGCTAGGGAGGCAGATTACACTGGCATGCATTAACATCCCCCCTAAAACTGCTATAATGGAGCTTAAGAAAAATGTTGGGAGAAATAATCAGCTTTCAGCAAGGAATATTACTTAGAGGCGGAGACTGGAATTTGTTTTGCAACAGTGAAGATGTGTCTGGGGGGGGGCATAGAAGGGATATATAATAAGGGAGGGTAGATTTTTGAAGAAATTTATGAAAATGTTTGGCTTGGAAGAGGTGAATTCAGTACTAGGGGTTTGGAGTGAATTTACCTATTATTCACCGAGATACAAAAACTGGGCTAGGCTAGATAGATTTTATATCTCACAGGAACATGTGCATTTAGTTGAAGGTCTTGAAACACACCCAGTAACTATTTCAGATCATGCACCAATGATAACTAAAATAAAAACGCGAGGTAATGAAATGAAAATCAGACACTGGTGCTTCTCCACCTACCGGTTGAAGAGAGAGGAATTTAAGGAATGGGTTGTGGAATTAATTCAGGAGCTACTAGAGAAGACAGATTTGTCTTCTGAAAACATAGCTAAGGAGTGGATAAAATTAAAGTGAAATTTAAAACTAGGTTGGAAATAAAAGAAAGGGAGATATGGCTAAACAGTAACAAGAATTATTTAGAGGGATTGACAAATGTTAAAAGTATTACAAAATAGGGGGAAATCTCTCAGAACAAGAAAAGGAGCAACTGCAGAATGTTGAACAGAAAATAAGGGTAAATTACCTCAGTAATATGCATGAGTTTAGAAAGATTGCTGTTAAGCAACTGTTTTTGATAATTCTAGAGCACAAAAACTTCTAGCACAACAAAGCCAACAAAAAGTGGAAAAGGCAGGGAGCCTATCACAAGGAAGATAACAAGGGACTCTGTAGAAGTATTAGAAATATTTTGGAAATTTTATGAAAATTTGTGTAAAGCAGAGAAATACAGAAATCAAGAAAAGGTACAAATGGAAATATTTATGGAAGAATTAAACATGCCAAAGTTAGAGGTAGATGAGGCTCAGTTTATTAACAAGATAGGAACGGATGAGATAAAAATGGCTATGTAAAACCAATCTACAGGAAAGTCCCCAGGAATAGATGGTATTCCTGTGGAAGTCTGGAAGTCAGGAGGGAAAAAACTGATAAAGATCTGGAAGGTTTTAACAGTATTTTAAGAAGAGGAGAAGTTTTAGCATCCTGGAAGAAGGTGGTGGTAACAGTAATACTTAAGAGAGTAAAGATCCATCGGATTCAACTTCATACTGGCCCATTTCAATACTAAACCATGATTATAAAGTGTTTATGTTTATAATGGCTAAAAGAATGGCAAAGGTGATACCCAAATTGATAGATATGGATCAGTGTGGTTTCATGGAGGGGAGGCAAACATTTGACAATATTAACAGAACATTGATGAGCCAGAGGAAAGCAGAATGTAAGAAAGTACCACTTTTATTGGTGGGTCTTGATGCAGAGAAAGCATTTGACAGAGTAGACTGGGATTTCATGAGCAGGGCAATGGAAGCATTTGCTTTTCCTGATACAATTATAAGTCTGATTAGAAGAATATATGTGGGATCGGAGGTGCGAATTAAAGTGGGTGGTGAGGTCCTCTCAAATAATTTCTGCTTGAGTAGAGGAACCAGGCATGGTTATCCACTTTCCCCTTTATTGTTTGCATTATATTTAGAACCACTGGCAAAGAAAATAAAGGACTCAGAAATTCAAGGATATAATTGGTATGATAGTCAGGAAAAGCTGGCTCTGTTTGCAGATGATATTATTTCATACATGACAAAAACAGAAAGCGACATTACAGTGTTGTGGAACATTTTAAGACAGTTTCAGATTTTCTCAGGATACAAAATTAATGAATCTAAAATAAAGGTAGTAACGGTAAATTATGTACCCACACATGAATTGGTCCAACAATATCCATATTTATGGGGACATGATATAATGAAGTACTTAGGAGTATGGATTAGAAATGACTCTGTGGTGGCAGCTAGGGTTATGTGGGAAGAGACTAAACAGAAGATAATACAAAAAAATTGAGAAACTGGAAGTTTTGTTATATGGATATGGATACTAAGATACAAGCCATTAAAATGTTTTTAATCCCTTTAGTCTTATACACAGGTCAGGCATACTTTTATCAACCAGAGAAGAAGTTGTGGATAGCAATTAAAAAGAGTTGAAGGATTTTATCTGGGAAGGGAAGACAGCAGGGGTCAAGTGGGATAATCTGATTCTACCAATAGAACCAGGTGGACTAGGATTACCTAATTTGAGGGGGTATTTTCGAGCAACACAGTTAAGGCTCTTACACGTAGCACAGGCAGAAAACTATAATTCGCTGTGGAAAGGGATGATGCTGACGCAGGGAGGAAGCTCACAAAAAAAGGAGAGATTGGGATTTTTGATGCAGACTCTTAAGGATCATCATCATCTTCTTTCAGCTGTTCCCGTTAGGGGTCGCCACAGTGGGTCATCTGTTTCCATTTCTTCCTGTCCTCTGCATCATGCTCTTTCACACCAACCGCCTACATGTCCTCTCTCACCACATCCATAAACATTATCTTAGGCCTTCCTCTTTTCCTC
Source organism: Protopterus annectens (assembly GCF_019279795.1). Taxonomy (NCBI): domain Eukaryota; kingdom Metazoa; phylum Chordata; order Ceratodontiformes; family Protopteridae; genus Protopterus; species Protopterus annectens. The sequence continues at coordinate 478,896,124 of NC_056731.1, forward strand.
TTACATGGCAGCTTCATCCTTAACATCCTTTTCCCAATATACCCAGCATCCCTCCTCAGCACATGTCCAAACCAATGCAATCTCGCCTCTCTTGCTTTGTCTCCAAACTGTCCAACCTGAGCTGACCCTCTAATATACTGATTCCTAATCCTGTCCATCCTAGTCACACCCAGTGCAAATCTTAACATCTTTAACTCTGTCACATCCAGCTCTGAATCCTGCCTTTTCATCAAGTGCCACTGTCTCCAACCCATATAACATAGCTGGTCTCACTACCCTCTTGTAGACCTTCCCTTTCACTCTTACTGGTACCCGTCTGTCACAAATCACACCTGACACTCTTCTCCACACATTCCACCCTGCCTGTACTCTCTTCTTCACCTCTCTTCCACACTCACCATTACTCTGAACTGCTGATCCCAAGTACTTAAACTCATCCATCTTTACCAACTCTACTCCCAGCATCCTCACCACGCCTCTACCCCCCTCACATTTACACACATATATTCTGTTTTAGCCCTGCTGACCTTCACTCTTCTCCTCTCTAAAGCATATCTCCACCTCTCCAGGGTCTCCTCAACCTGGTCCCTACTCTCACTACATATCACAATGTCATCTGCATACATCATAGTCCACAGGGCCTCCTGTCTGATCCCTACCGTCAACCTGTCCATCACCACTGCAAATAAGAAAGGGCTCAAAGCTGATCCTTGATGTAATCCCACCTCCACCTTAAACGTATCTGCCACTCCCACCGCAGTCCTCACCAATGTCGCACTACCCTCGTACATATCCTGTATCACTCTTACATAATTCTCTGCCACTCTCGACTTCCTCATACAATACCACAACTCCTCTCTAGGCACTCTGTCATATGCTTTCTCTAAGTCCACAAAGACACAATGCAATTCCTTCTGACCTTCTTTGTATTTCTCCAACAACACTCTCAGAGCAAATATCACATCTGTAGTGCTCTTTCCTGGCATGAAACCATACTGCTGATCACTAATCATCACCTCCCTTCTTAACCTAGCTTCCACTACTCTTTCCCATAAGTTCAAGCTGTGACTGATCAGTTTTATCCCTCTGTAGTTACTGCAGCTCTACACATCACCCTTATTCTTAAAGATAGTTAGCAAAACACTTTTTCTCCACTCCTCAGGCATCCTCTGACTTTCCAAAATTTCATTAAACAATCTGGTTTAAAAATTCCACTGCCATTTCACCTAAGCACCTCCATGCTTCCACTGGTATGTCATCTGGGCCAACAGCCTTTCCATTCTTCAGCCTCTTCATAGCTCTCCTTACTTCCTCCTTGCTAATCTGTTTCACTTCCTGATTCACTATCCCCACATCATCCAACCTTCTTTCTTTCTCATTCTCCTCATTCATCAGCCCTTCAAAGGACTCTTTCCATCTACTCAACACACTCTCATCACTTGAGTATGTTTCCCCTCACTATCCTTTATCACCCTTACCTGCTGCACATCTTTCCCAGCTCTGTCCCTCTGTCTAGCCAATCGGTAAAGATCCTTGTCTCCCTCTTTAGTGTCCAATCTCTCATACAACTCTCCATATGCCTTATCCTTTGCCTCCTCTATCTTTGCCATGTGTCTCATCTTCTTATACTCATGTCTACTTTCTTCATCTCGTTGACAATCCCATTTCTTCTTCGCCAGCCTCTTCCTCTGTATACTCTCCTGTACTTCCTCATCCCACCACCAGGTCTCCTTGTCCTCCTTCCTCTATCCAAATGTCACACCAATCACCTTTCTAGCAGTCTCCCTTACTAGCTCTGCTGTAGTTACCCAGCTATTCGGTAACTCTTCACTGCCTCCCAGTGCCTGTCTTAACTCTTCCCTGAACTCCACCTCACAATCACCCTTTTTTAACTTCCACCATTTAATCCTTTGCACTGCTTTCATACTCCTCCTCCTCTTCTTGATCACCAATGTTATCCTACAGACCACCATTCTATGCTGCTTAACTATACTTTCCCCTGTCACCACTTTACAGTCTCCAATCTCCTTCAGACTGACCCTCCTACATAGGATATAATCCACCTGTGTGCATCTTCCTCCACTCTTGTACATCACCCTATGCTCCTCCCTCTTCTGAAAATACGTATTCACCACAGCCATGTCCATCCTTTTCGCAAAATCCACAATCATCTGACCTTCTGCATTCCTCTCCTTAACACCATACCTACCCATCACTTCCTCATCCCTTCTGTTCACTTCACCAACATGCCCATTGAGGTCCGCTCCAATCACTAGTCTCTCACTCTTGGGTACACTCACCACCACTTCATCCAACTCACTCCAAAATGTTTCTTTCTCATCCATTGCACACCCAACTTATGAAGCATATGCATTAACAACATTCATCCTTACACCATCAATTTCAAGCTTCATAAACATCACTCTATCACTCTCTTCACCTCCAAAACACTCTTGGCATACTGTTCCTTTAGGATAACCCCTACCCCATTTCTCCTGCTATCCACACCATGATAGAACAATTTGAACCCACCTCCTATACACTGGGCCTTACTTCCCTTCCATCTGGTCTCCTGCACGCACCGTATATCAACCTTCCTTCTCTCCATCATATCAGATAGCTCTCTCCCTATACCAATCATACTGCCAACATTCAAAGATCCTACCCTCACTATTACACTCCTAACCTTCCTCCTCTCTTCCTGCCTTCGGGCATGCCTTCCCCCTCCTCTTCTCCTTCGGCCAACAGTAGCCCAACTTCCGGGCTAACAGTACTGCTGGAGGTCATTGCTAACCCGGGCCTTGACCGATCTGGTATGGAAATATGAAATGTTCTCCGCATAAGTAATTTGGCAGAGGTTTTACGCCGGATGCCCTTCCTGATGCAACCCTCCCCATTTATCCGGGCTTGGGACCGGCACAAAGAAATGCACTGGCTTGTGCATCCCCAGTGGCCGACTCTTAAGGATAACAGCTAAAATCATACAGAGTATTATATTCATAAAATAGCAAGGAGTATTCTAAGAACCAATCCAGCATGAGAATGGAGAGAAGAGATTTTGCTGATAGGATTGACTGTGGTCAGGGATACAGATAATAGACAAGGGGGGGCTGGAATTTATTGGAGAAAACTGGCAGAGGAACCATGGTATTAGGAGCAAATAACTAGATAGCGAAAGGTAATAGAATGGGAAGAGGCCAAAAATGTATTTGGACTGCAGGTTAGAGATTGCCTTCTCTATCAAGGATTGATATCAGAGTATAGACAAAGGGAAAAAATTAGGAGGCTCCTAAATGAAAGACCACCACTGGTAGAGGTTTTAATAGAATCTAGAAGATAATCTGCCATTAAAAAAGGAATAATTAGTAAAGCATATAAAATGCTGCATGATAATTATAAGAATCACTCAGAGGAGTTTAAAAAGGATTGGGGAGAGAGACTGGATGAGCAAATCACAAAGAAACAATGGGGGATATATGTATGTCTCCCAAATATGCAACAGAGTCTAGAAGATTTAGGATCTTTGCCTGGAAATGTTTACATAGGTATTTTTATACCCAAGTAGACTCCAAAGAATTTTTCCTCAGTTGGATAGCAAATGTTGGAGGTGTGACAGGCAAGAAAGAGGTAGCTAGGAACATGTTTTTTGGAGGTGTGATGAGACTTGTGGGATTCCCTGCAGACTGTTCTGTCGGGGATGCTGAGTGAGTGGATTGGACTGACTGGAAAGATGATTTTTTTGAGTTATGCTACAGAATTGGAATTGCCAAGACATAATAAAGCCTTGCTGAGTCTAATTATGGTGGCTCCCAAAAAAAGCAATTACTAGAAAATGGAAATCCAAGTCTAGACCAACTTTACTAGAAGTAGTGAATATAATAACAGAGATTAAAACAACTGGAATTGCGATCTTTAGAAAAGGGAAGGAGCAAACTACATAGAAAAAATGGGAATTGTGGGAACAGTATATGCAGAGCAGGAACAAGGTTTAAGAGGCAGGATTTGAATTATCTATATAATGCTTAACTGACAATGACTGGAAGGTTTATAAGTGATTTATAATGTTTACAACTACAGTTGTTTCAATATTGTCTGTGATGTAAACTGTTTGCAACTAAAGTGATATCATTTTGTATGTTTTTCATTTATATAAATGTAAGACTGCCTTTGTCATATGTGGAAATGTAATAAAGATGTTGGAAAAAAATCCTGTGTTCATCATTGGGGTATTTCCCTGCCCAGGAAGCAAGTGTCCAGGTTCACAAAGCTCTGCCCCTCCATCCACACACTTTCACTCTGAATACTGATTGGGTGTGTCCAGTGAGGAAAATCAGAAGTCAGAGTGAAGATTGCTTCAGTACTTTCTTGCTGCCTCGAGAAGAAGCATTTCTGCATCTTCACAACAGCAGCAACAATCAGTTAAGAGCTTGTTTCTGGCAGATAAGTCCCCTTTGGGGTACCCTTGTACACAAAAATTGTTGCTGTATTAAGAGGCTATTTTCTGACTAAAAGCAGTAATTCACTTTTAAGAAACCAAGTATTTATTTATTTTTTTCATCAATATTGGAAATTTCCTATCAAGCACTATTTTTAGCTATATGTGTTTATGTGTTATATAACTAATTTTGGGTATTTTTGTGAAAAATGTTTATGACTAGAAGTTTTACTTTGGGACTTCAATAATGTGTTTTTTAGTGCAGTGTTTCTGTTTACTTTGTGACACCCTACCTGCCATTTTTCTTTTTCTGTCAGTGTATTTAACATGTTAAAAGGAATGCAGACAGAGAATTTGAGTGCTCCTTGTGCTTTTGCATTGTGAAGAGGGTGGGATAAGAATTGTGAGTGTAAGTGTGTTTGTGTACATTAGGTGACAGCTCATCTTGCAACTGACTTGCTGCAACAGCTCTTACCACTTTTAGCATGTCCTCCTTGGCTACAGCATGGATACTTACTCCAGTCCTGCAGTTTCCACTCTTGTTTTTCCTATAAAGAAAAAAGCACTTGTCAAGGAGTCCTTGCCAGTGCTATAGGTGCTCAATGTATGCCTCATCCAATAGTGAGTGAACCATGTGTGGCCATTGGTTTTTGCTCAGATCACTCATTTATCTCTCTGGCTTCCTCTAATGCAGTCCTTTCAGCCACTATGAAGTAGAGGTCAACCACATCCTCTTCTGCTGTGAGAGTGGCTGATCTGGGCATGGGAGAGCCATCTTTTCTATGGCTGAGAGATATTCCAGGAGATTTTTCACAGGCTGAGACAAGAGACCATTACACTGGTCAGACTTCCCTCCTTCAAGTCGGTCTTCTTCCACAGGGATTTCTATGAAGAAAAAACAAAAGATTAAACATAGTTTATCTCAAGAAGTCATTACAGTTAAGAAAGATGATTCTCCGACCATAGAAAAGCATGCATTACAGTCTATGAATCCTGGTGTCCAGAAGCCACTATAAGTGGGCATCCCCTATAAACAAATTCTTGAGGAAACAGGCTCTGATGATTCTGATTATGACCGAAATAGGGCTTCTCCTTCAAATTCACAAGCCCAACTTTCTGACTGATGGGAAAAATATCAACTCCTTCGCATGTGAGGGAACATTCTTTTAATCAGAGCATAGCCAAGACAAATTAGGTAGATGTTCCCCTAAATTGAGAAGTTATTATGATGTTACAAATGGGTATTCATCACTCCTTACCCATCCTGCTTATACTGCTAGCTCTGGAGGATGTGTTGAATGCGATTTACTATCAATATATTGAACATGCCTTGTGTGCAACATACCTCAGTGGTAGTCAGAATGCAGAAAACCCTTTGGGAGACGGTTGCAATGTCGACTCAGGAAGACCGAAGACTGGGACAGTGCGAATTGGGAGATGTACTCTTTTCCGCACTGTGGTGCGATCTTGGAGTTGGAATATATAAGTGGCATGGGGTGTGGGGGGGGTGCAGGGGGGCTTGCCTCCCTGCAAAAACATGACTGTCAGCGCATTGTAGTACGGATCTGGTCCATACGTACTGCTGCAAAGGGGACACCAGAGTGCAGGAGTCGAATTCGACTTCGCCTGTGTTAGTGTTCGATCTTTCACATTACTTTCTATTCCGAACATGTAAACCAAATGTTTTATATGTTTACATTCTGATGTTCGATGTTTCAATAGTAAACCATTGAGTGCTGTCTGTAATCATCCTGATACCCAGCTGTCAGTCACTAAAAGGCAGATAAAATGCAAAAAATGCATCAGAATAATAAATTTATTTTCTCTCACTGTAGATCAGAACCAGTAGTCATATGCACTGTTTTGCCTGCTAGCAATAGTCTGATATTGAACAGTAACCCTTCTTCTGGTGATAAGGAAGGCAAAGTGTTGGACATCCTAGATAACAAATTGTTTTCTTCTTCCACTTCAACTTTCAGAATTCTTAGTTATCAGGCATACATTTGGAAGTCTGTGCTTTGTTATATAGATAGTCTCTCTTCATATAGAAGGAAGCTATTTTTTTTAATCATACTCTTTCAACCTAGTCCTGGCTGTCCAAACATGCTTTGAAGAGTGTATGTGATTGTGCAGATACTGTGTATAGGGCTGCTGCACTGTTCAGAAGATATGCTTGAGTAAATAACCAAAAGTTTGCTGATAATGTGAAATTTGACATCTTAGATTCTGCTTTAGACAGTGAGGTATTGTTTGTCTCTTTCGCTACCCAGATTCTAAAACAATTTCATGAAAGAAGAAAATTGATTAAGGGGTGTAGCTAAGATTTTTCATGTCCTCCAATACAAATATTTTAGGCCTCCCTCTTTCACTAAAGTGCCTAGTAAGTAAAAATGGTCATATTCTAGCAAAACAACAATGAGAAACAAGGGATCCTTTCAGAAAAAGGAACAGATCAACAATACAGAATGACTTTGCCAGCATTCACCCCCCCCCCCTTCCGTCTGGCTAATATCTCCACAGACCTCTCACAGAAGCTGGACCTCAGCATCCACTTTTGGCAAAAGCTTGTCCCAGACTCTTTGGTACTGTTGCATGTAAGTCAAAGGGACAAAGGCTTCTATTCCAGAATATTTCTGGTACCAAAGAAAAAGGCTTGTTGAAGACCAATGCTAGATCTTTTGTTCTTAAACCTATATGTGAAATTACTGAAATTCAAAATGTTGACCTTACAGAAACTGTTATCCATCATTCCTCCCACAAGTTATATGGTAACACTGGACTTAAAAGATGCTTATAACATTCCCATAGTCACAGGCTTTAGGAAAAGTTCTAAGGTTCTCTATTTCTTGGTCACATTATCAGTTCTGTGCATTACCCTTTGAATTATCTACAGCTCCAAGGGTGTTCATCAAATGTCTAGTCCCAGTCATAGCTCATTGTACATTGAATACCATTCCCATATTTCCTTCTTTAGACAACTTACTTATCTTTGCAAAGTCTTCATCCAAAGAGACTGGGTTTTGTCTCTTTTGACTAATCTAGGCTTCCAGAAAAATGTTGCAAAATCTCCCAGGATTTGTTTTTCAGCTGCCTTCTAGATACTGCTCTTTGAAAGATCTTCTTGATACAAGAAAATGTGAATTTTCATCTGGAATCCTTTCTGAGCTACTTCAGTCAGTCTCAGACTTCTGCGGGAGAATTTCTCAGGCTAACAGCATTCATGTTGTCTGTGATAGTCAGGATTCCTCTATCCAGGTTACACGTGAGAAAGATTCAGTCGTTTTTTAAAAAATACACGGACCCAGCATTTACATCCTCTGGACCTTTAAATTCCAGTTCTTTGCTTTCTAAGAATGGAACTGCATTGGTGGAGACAAGAAATTCATCTGAGCCCAAGTGTCTCTTTCTCTCGCTAGTCCCCAGACAAAAAAGAAAGTCATATGGAACAAAGGATCGTTTGTTGTTAAAGTCATAGGGGAGAACTATGCAAAGGGGAAGAATCTAACTATGGTATGGATTGACTACAAAAAATCATTTGATAGTATCCCCCACTCATGGATAAAAGAGTGTTTAAAAATGTATAAGGTACACCCTAAACTGATCGACTACATTACAGTGACCATGAAACAGTGGCAGACCACTTTGCTGTTAAGCCGCGATAAAAGAAAATTATTATCCCAGGGATAAAAATTTAAAGGGGCATATTCAAGGGTGACTCCCTGCCACCGCTGCTATTCTGTCTTGCCCTTAACCCATTAAACTGTCTACTTAACAGCTTAGGCCATGGATATAATTTGATTCCTAAAAAACAACAAAGTATAAAGACATCTAATCTTCTCTTTGTTGATGATTTAAAACTATAGCTCATCAGATGAGGAACTGAAAGCACAAATGCAGGTTATCAAAAATTTTTCAGATGATATATAAGAAAATCATTTGGTCCTGATAAATGTGCAAAAGCAACCTTTAAAGCAGGAAAACTGCAGCACCAAGGAAACATCAGTTTGGGACAATAATGTGATATAAAAGAACTTGAGAAAAAATGAACTGTCAGTGTACGTACTTCACAAGGCACAAGCTACTGGTGTAAAACGAGCTTGGACAAGTCGAGCAGTAGTAAAACACACTTTTATTTGGAAAACAAAAAACATTAGCGCTTTCGTTTAACTATATGTGAAACTTCATCAGACAAAAGTTACATCTTGAGTTTACTTCCTATATACCTTTCCTTAAAACCTCACTGGTTAATTCTAATTGTATGCATAAACCAACTCACACCCACAACAAATATATACGTACTAACACAAATGGAAATCTATTTCTGAAACTTCCATGCCTTATTGCCACCAATACCAATAAGTTAAACTTGATAAACATGTCTGATAAACTGCTCCTTGACAATTGTACTAATAAAAATGTTCATTAAAAACAGACCATCTCACCTAATAAATAAATATATAGGTGTAATGACAAATTTACCATCCAGTTTTTTTTGTTGTTGTTTCCAAATATATACATTTAAAATATATATGTATATATGAAACATTGGTAACACAAATATTAATTTCAATGAAAAAATATGCTCAGAAACTTTTTTCCTTTCGAGTGCCTTTAATTTCAGAATTGGATTAATGGAACTTCTCTCATTTATGCCCGGCCAGCTATCTGCCTGTAAACTAATTTGCCATTTCAGCTCACTGATTTCCAAAAGTAACCCCCACGGTTTGTTGTCTTCTATAAGGACATGATCTATGGCCATAAAACTCAATTGATGCCGTATATTGCTTCTGATGTGCTTTGCCAGAGCATTGTTCATGTTTTGTCTTTTAATGGCATACTCATGCTCATAAATTCTCTGTGAGAGCTTTCTCTCTCTCTTTCCAATGTAAAAACATAAGTAGGAGGTCCACTTTGCTAAATAAACTACTGCTTTGGAACTGCGAGTAAATCCATCTTTCAAGTAATATGTAGTGTTCCTTACTGTAAAACTATTTGTTACCTGAATTTTATGATACCATGAACAAGCTCTGCGCTTAACCATTCCCTCTCTAACTCTTATTTCTCTTTTCTGTTTAGTTTTAAGTAAATCTTTCAAATTAGGCCCTTTTCTATATTTCAAGGTATACAACTATTCTGATGTGAACATTGACACTGAAGTGGCTAATTTGTTAGCCAAGAGTATGACCTTTGTGCCCACAAAATCTTTTGATTTTACAACTACTATTATAGATTTGAAATTGTTTTTTAAGAAAGGTGAATTTTACTTTATTATATCAAGGTAATGCTCGTGGATCATGTGACAACGTATGGAATATTAGTTCTACTTATAATCCTCCTCTCCACTCCAGAATTGTCATGTATGAGAAGCTATGTGAGTTAGATTTGAAGAACATGCAGAAAAATAAGAATAGGTATGTCAACAGCAGCTTGAAAGAAAGTGAATTAATCATTTTGGATGCATTGCTAAATGAAAATATAAGAGTAATGAAACCTGACAAGTGGGGGGGTTATTATGGGAATGCATATGTACCATAAAAAGTTCTATGATCTTTTGAATATGGATACATACAAAAAATCAGGTCTATATTAGAACACCGAACGTTCAAAATTTCAAGTGTTCTAATATCGACCCGTTTTCAGCGAACGCTGAAAATATCGAAGAAACAGAAAACCAAATTTTTTTCCTAGGGAAAGAATTCAGTTGTCCATTTCTGTTGCTTCGGTATTTTCAGTGCTGTGGTGGAAAGTTACAGGTCGGGTTCAGGTAAGTGTGCGATTGTGTGGACGTGAGGGTTAGGGCGTGGGTCAGGTAAGTGTGCGAATGTGTGGACATGTGAGTTATGACGGGGTAGGTGAGTTAGGGTTAGGGCGTGGGTGAGGTGACTGTGCAATAGTGACGGACCATAGGGTTAGGGTTTGGGTTAAGGTAAGTGGACAGTTAGTGGTGTATGTATAGTTTAGTGTAGGGTTAGGTGTAATAGTTTAGGTGTATGTGTGTGGATTGCTGTTTGTTTGGTGTGCTTGTATTGTGTGTATGTGTTTTGGAACAACAAATTTTTCCCTAGGAAAAAATTTGCCGTTCTGAATGTTTGATGTTTTACATTTTCGATTCATAGGGTTCGATATTAGAACACTCGACATTTTGAATGTTCGGTGTTCTAATATAGACCAAAAAAATCTCACTAAATGAGTTAAATGGTGCATACAGAAAGATCCACTCCCAAATAAGTGACATATTCTTATAAAGGAGGATAGATATTCACATTTATAACTATTTAAACATAGTAACACCTAGAATACCTGTGTTTTTTTGGCGTCCCTAAAATCCACATGAGCATAGAGAATCCTCCAGTGAGACCTCTTGTGGATGGAAGGGATTCCATTACGGAAGGGAATCTCAGATTTGTAAAAATTCCTGGAGTTTTTTGGCACAGGTCAGTAAAATGACTTAAGATGCTATGACACCTTGGTCACCATAGATGTTAAGAATCTTTACACTGTTGTACCACAAGACACAGGACTAGAATGGGTCATTGAGATGCTCCTTGAGCATAGAATAGCCCATGATACCATAACTCTTGTCTTAGAACTTTTAGAGTTAGTTCTTAGTAATAATTACATTTCTTTTGATAATAATTATTACTTAGAATGTAAAGGTGTAGCTATGGGCTCACCTTGTGGTGGAGCGTTTGCCAACATAGTGATGGCTTACTGGGAAATTTGTGTTTCAATCCATTTTTCATCCTTACATCAAATTATACACGCAATTTCAGGATGATTTATGTTTAATATGGAAAGGTTCATCTATTGAGTTAGAGAACTTTATGAAACACATAAATCAGACTACTTCATTCCTCCAATTCACTTGGAATTTCAGTACTTAATCCATTAATTATTTGGATATTTGCCTATGTCAAGACAAAATCAACAACAGATATGTTGCTAAGATTTTCAGGTAGGTAACATACTCTAATTCCTTCCTGCTTTTCAGTAGCTCACACCCATTTCATCAAAAGAGGTCGGTCGTGAAGGGCCAACTTGTCAGGGCAGCCCGAATCGTTACGACTCATGATGATTTAATTGAGGAGTGTGACATGTTCCTCAGAAGAGCCTATCCTAGTAAACACATAGATGAGTTAATCTCAGAAGTTACCACCAAGAGGTTGAATGGCTATTTTCATCCGATTTGGGGCAATCAAGACATCCCTGCCTTGTTCTTTGATGACTCTATGGAAGCAAATGTAAGTGAGCCCAGAATTTCAACTAGATGCCATCATGAAAATGAAAATGTCCCATCACAATTCTCGAAAGCTTTGGTTATTACATTTACTCAGGAGACCCAGACCTTAACAGCCATTTTTAAAAACAATTGACCCATTTTACTGGAGGATTCACACATAAGAAACCAAATAGGAGATAAACCAAGGATTATATTTAGAAAATGGCCTAATTTCAAAGATTTACTTAAAACTAAACAGAAAAGAGAAATAAGGATTAGAAAGGGAATGGTTGAGTGTGGAGATTGTTCATGGTGTCATAAAATTCAGGTAACAAATAGTTTTATAGTAAGGAACACCACGTATTACTTGAAAGATAGAGTTACTTGTAGTTCCAAAGCAGTAGTTTATTTAGCAATGTGCAACTCCTGGTCATATTTTTACTTCGGAAAGATGGAGAGAAAGCTCTCACAGAGAATTTATGAGCATGAGTATGCCATTAAAAGACAAAACATGAACAATGCTCTGGCAATATAGGGCATCAATTCAGTTTTATGGCCATAGATCATGTCCTTATAGAAGACAACAAACCGTGGGGGTTAATTTTGGAAATCAGTGAGCTTAAATGGCAAATTAGTTTACAGGCAGATAGCTGGCCGGGCATAAATGAGAGAAGTTCCATTTCTCCAATTTTTAAGTTAAAGGCACTCGAAGGGAAAAAAATTTCTGAGCATGTATTTTTTTAATATATTTATTTAATTGAAATTAATATTTGTGTTACCCATGTTTCATATATACATATATTTTTAAATGTATATGACCTATTTGGAAACAACAACAAAAACTGGATGGTAAATCGTTACACCTATATGTTTATTTATTAGGTGAGATGGTCTGTTTTTAATGAACATTTTTATTAGTACAATTGTCAAGGAGCAGTTTATCAGACATGTTTATTAAGTTTAACTTATTGGTATTGGTGGCAATAAGGCATGGAAGTTTCAGAAATAGTTTTCCATTTGTGTTAGTATGTATGTATTTGTTGTGGGTGTGACTTGGTTTTTGCATACAATTGGAAATAACCAATGAGGTTTTAAAGAAAGGTATATAGGAAGTAAACTCAGGATGTAACTTTTGTCTGATGAAGTTTAACATGTAGTTAAATGAAAGCGCTTTTTTTGTTTTCAAATAAAAGTGTGTTTTACTATTACTCGACTTGTCCATGCTTGTTTTACACCAGCAGCTTGTGCCTTGTGAAGTACGTACACTGCCAGTTCATATAAAAGAACTTGAGCAAGAGGGAGTTTATAAATAATTGGGAATTGATGAAGGATCAACAATAAAACATTTTTTATTTTATTTATTTTATTTTACATTTGTTGACTGGGCTAGTCCAACTGGATACATGTCCTTTTTCGGTAGAGGCTCGAGGAGATAAGCTCCATTAAGCTAATAAAAATACATGGATGATTAACATCAATAACTTGACTACAAAGTTTAGAACACAGTACACTACTACTAGATACATATTTACAGAGTAGAGGGTTTGACATTCATCACGTTGAAGGCTAAGAAGAAAGTTCAAAGTTCAAACTAATTTTTAAGGTTATTTCAAAATTATGCACTCAAAGTGAAAAAAAAGTAGTTAATATGTACATAGAGGAAACGTGCACACAGTAGAATGCTTGTTTTATAGTTAAGACTCAGTGGTAGATTTTAGAAAGAGTAGGCTAGAGTCAGAATTAAGGAAGCTGACTAATCCTGCTATATGTGATTTGGGAGGGAGGTATAGAGAGAAGCAGCAAGAGTGAGAGGTGAGGACGTGGAGTGAAAGGAGAGTGTTAGCTGGGTTAGTACAAGGACATAGCCATTGTGTTTTAAGGAGTATTTTTAGTTTTTTGAAAAGTGGTAATGTGGAAAGTGATGATAGATTGCTGCGAAGCCTGTTCCAGGTTTTACCTACAGTGTTAGAAAAAAGAGAATCACCTGCTTTGTTGTGGGACTTATGGATGGTAACTAGTAATTTATCTGCTGAGCGAAGGTTTGTAAGATTTTTGTAGGGGTTGATAAGGCTATAGAGTATTGGAGTATTACTGGATGATACAGAATCTTTTGGGTGATAGTAAGTTGCTGAAATTGAAGCTGATTTTGCAGTTCCAGCCATCCTAGCTGTTTGAGATTTTGACAATGATGGGTTCTAAATGGGGAGCCAGTGGCAAATCTGGCAATGCTGTTATAGGAGGTTACCAGTTTGTTAATGTTGCTTTTGGATAGATTAGTATAAATGAGGGAGGCATAGAGGAGGGTGGAGATCAAATGGATGTGGGCAATGGTAGTTCTGGCTACAGGGGTAAGGAAATGTTTTATCCTGTAAAGGGAACCTAGTTTTCTATTTTACTGATTTAATGGTTGAGTTAATGTGTGAGTCAAAGTTAAAGTTGTGGTCAATTATTACGCCTAAGAGTTTGGTGGTTGGGTCAGGTAATATGATAGTGCCATTATTGGATAAAACTGTGAGATCTAGTGGGGAGGACTTTAGTGTCAGAGTGAACAGCAATAGTCTAGTTTTTTGGGGGTTTAAGAGGAGGCAGTGTTGAAAGAACCAGTTTTCTACTAAGTTAAATACTAGTTGGGTGATGGATTGGAGTTCAGCTGATTAATTAATGTGGAGTCATAGCTTGAGGAAGATTTACATTTAGATCATTAATGAATATAGAGAACAGGAGAGGTCCCAAGACAGAGCCTTGAGAGACACCAAGGGTAATAGGGATATATGTGGATAAGTTATTGTCCCAAAAGACAGCTTGTTGTCTATTTTCTAAGTAGGACTTAAACCATTGTAATGCCTGTGTGTCTAGTGAGAGTGATTTGAGTACGTTGATAAGTAACTGATGGTTAACCATATCGAACGCTTTAGAGAGGTCAATAAAGAGTGCAGAGGAAAGCATGTTCTTATTACGATTTTTGTTAATGCAGTCAGAAAAGGATAAGAGCAGTGGCGGTATTATGGAAAGTCCTAAAGCCATGCTGACAGTCAGCTAGTAGGTTATTTTGGAGAAGGTGATCAAGTAGTTGCTGGTGGATGCATTTTTCCATGATTTTGGCTAAAGGAGAGAGTAAGGCTATGGGGCGAAAGTTTGAGATTTTGGTTGAGTTACCACCCTTATGTAGAGGGATTATGTGAGAGATTTTCCAGAGAGATGGGAAGGAACCTTCGGTAATGGTTCTGTTTATTAGGATGGAAATAGGATAGGCCAGTACTTTTGCTGCAATTTGCAGGTATTCAGCTGGTAGCAGATCAGCTGAGGGTGTACATGGTTTAAGTTTTTGAAGTAGGGTGTAGATTTGGGATGTTGGAACTGGTTGTAAGTGAAAGATAGGAGGTAAGCTAGTTAAGGAGGCAGACTAACAGGTGGTAAGGAGTTTGCTAGAGACTGGACGGTTTCAGTAAAAAAGGTATTGAAAGCATCAGCAATCTGGTTGGGAATATTAAAGGAGAAGCCTGCTAGGGTTGGTGTCTTGGAGTGACCTGGGTGTAGAAGTTTATTAATACCTGACCAGAAACTTTGTGTTTTTTGTTGATGATTTTACTGGAGTTTAAAGTAAAAGCTTTTTTTGTCAAGAAGTATTGATTTTTAGTGGCATTTCTCAGCTGTTTAAAGTTTTGATGATCAGGTGGTTTTTTAGTAGTTCTCCGTTTGGACCAGATTTTGTTTCTCAATAGGATTGTCTGCCTAGTCTCTTTTGTGAACCATGGAGCAGTTTTACTCCTAGTTCTAATAGAGCGAGTGGGGGCATGGTATTCCAGGATTTATAAGAATTTAGAGTTAAAATATGATACTGCTTCCTCAAGAGGGAGGTGTTTTAGGGGTGACCAGTCACAAGCCTTAAGCTCTGCTTGGAAGCTTACTGGGATGAAATTTTTTTCTGTTCTGGATAGTTCTAAAGATAGTTTGGTTGGGAATAAAGGTCTTTTGTCTAATTATGTAGGTAAATGAGTGGTCACTAATGTCATCTGGAAGGGTACCTGCATTATATGAGAGGGGATGACTATTTACTAAGATCCAGTCTACGGTACTTTCTTTGTTACTGGGTTTATGGATTCTGGTGGGGGTGGTGATTGTTTGGGAGAATCCGTAAAGGTTTATATGGGTAGTAGGTTTGGCAGAAGTACAGCTATTCCAATCTATATTAAAATCTCCAAGTACAGTGGTTTCTTGTGGGAAGGATGTAGAAAGCCAACTGAGGATACTTTCAAGGGTGTTGATGTTGTTGCCTGGAAGTAGGTAGGAGCATATTATGTATATGGATTTGCTAGCATTGATCTGAAGCTTAGAAATAAGGATTTCTGCATTACTTCTAAAGGTAGCTGTACATGTAGTGAAGTAACTTGTAACTCTGATTTGTACAGAATTACTACTCCTCCACCCTTTTTGGTTATACGGTCTAATCTCAAAATGTTATAACCAGGTAGGATGATTTCATTGTCCTGGGTTACTGGTTTGAGCCATGTTTCCTGTTAAACATAGTATGTCAAATGAATGTATGTCTAACAGAGCATGTAGCTGACTAACTTTATTGTTTAAGCCACGTATGTTGAGATGTGCTATAAGGAGAGAATTAGGGGTTCTAGAGGGGGTGTATGGTGTGGAGGGATGTGATGCTGGGGGTTTGTTGGGACCTTGTTATTTGGGCCTGGGTTGGGATGAATGTCACCATGTAGTAGAAGGTGTTGTTGAAGACTGTGTGTAAGCTTTAGGGGTTTACAGAAAATATTTTGTGACTTCCTGGCTTGGAGATAAGTAATATGGGCAACCTTGTGATACTTTGGTTAAAGATAGGTTGATGAGGATGTTATGCTAATATGACTTTGTGAGGCTAGCTGAGTTAGTAGTGATGTTTGTTTTAAGGGATGGTGAGATCCAGTGTAATGTAGGTGTTCATAGAAGGTAAGGATGTAGGGTATAGATAGAATGGGTATTACTACAAGTAAGAGTAGTGGTTTACTATGTCTTGGTATATAATTTATAGTCATAGTGAGGGAAAAGATGAAATATAGTCAGGAGGTAGGGGATGATAGAGAGATAGTTTGGAGTGGGATAGTGTTTTAGTAGTAGTGGTAAGAAAGTGGGTGTGTGAATAAAACTTTGTAAGGAATACTTTAGAACTAAACTTAAATTAATCCTGAAAACAGCATTAATGTCTAGGAACAAAATTCAAGCTATAAACCAATTTGTTCTTACTGTCCTAACTTACTGATGTTCTCCGTATTTCACTGTTGCAGTCATCACACTTGGGTTATCCTGCCAGGGATAGCCCTCATTCGGACCGAATACCAGAGGCTTAGTATTTCTGCGTCGGTTGCTGTCACTCCATTTCTAATGTCAGGTCGTCAGTGGTATAAAAACAGGCAGCTGATGGCATTACATCAGTCTTTCTTGCCAAGGAGCCCGAAGCAGAAGCAGTTTGCACGAATGCCGGTCGGCCGCTACCTGAGTTTTTGTTTCCGAAATTGAAGTTGAAGTCTTCTAAAGCTAAGTACCGCATTGGGGATCCTTTTTTCGTGCTCTAATCGATGTCAGAAAAAGTTAACAATTATTTCGCCTGTGGAAAGCAAATACCACACCGAGATTTCCATTCTTCCTGGGTCACCTGTTTAGGCCCAGACCACGACGTCCCTCACTGTCGGTTTTGTGCTTTGTTCGACGCAAGAACTGTACATCGTCGGGTCCTTATCTTGCTAAATACTTTCGCTCTCGATCTCCGTATTCTGAAATGGCTTCGGTAAGCCATCCGACTACCGATCTTCCGAAAAAATGTAAAGATAAAGAGAGAGAGACCGCACAGGTCCAAAACTGCCAACGATGCTTCCGTTAAGCTAGTCACCAGTTTGCCAGTACTCAGTGAGGCAATTTCGCAGCCCGATGCCCGCTTCTGTGGATACGCAGGCCGCTACCAAGACCCATTCGAAGTCCGGTATGTCAGGAGTCACTTCCTTGACTATGGAACCTGTGGATGTCTCTACCTTGGATGTGTCCGGAGCCGCTGTGCAGGTACCGGATTCTGAGGAAGTTCTTCTCACTACCGATATTTGACACAAACCGACAACTTCTTTCACATCTTTAGTTCTTTCTAAAACTACCGAGTTTCTAAGGCCCAGAGTACGAACTATGCCTAAAAAAACATTGACCCATCCTCAAGCACCTGCTTCCATGCCTCAGTCTCAGATGCTTAAAATGGCGGAAGACCTTATCATGCTAATTAGAGGAAGCCAGCTTACCCCTGCTAAATGGAAAAGAGACTTGTCCCCAAGCAGCTTTACCTGCCCAAGAATCTGACGACTCTGAGGTTTCTGATTATGAAGACATTCCTTTATCTGCTTATGAGGATTCAGATGCAGAGGAATCCATTCCTTCTGGCTCTCCTCCAGAGGATTTTTCTTTTGGTGAAACCCTACATACCTTGAGAGAGCATTTCCATTGGGAATGCCAGGATTATCCTCAGTCCAAAAAGAGACTCAGGGAATTTTTAGATTTGCCACAGCACAGACCCTTGGCTATTCCTCCTGTTCTGGATGTTGTGGATGATGTTTTTATGGAATCCAGTCTAACTCCTGATACTCTACCTCCTGCTCCCAGAAAACCTGACAAGTACTACAGAGTCCCTGACTCACACAAATTTCTTTTCAAAAATCCTACTGCTGATCCAAAGGTCATCTCCCAAGGACCTAAAGAAATAAAATCAACCACAGCTAAGACTCCTACCCCTTTGGACAGAGATTCCCCGAGCTTTAGACAGATGGGGTAAAAAAGTATACATTTCTGCAACTCTTGCCATTAGAGTATTACATTGTCAGTTCCACATGCTGAAATACCAGCAACATACTATGGAGCTTATTAAACAAAAATTATCTACCTTCCCTGACTGTGCAGAAAATAAAGAATTACAGGAGCTTATGCATTCTGCAAGCCAAGTTAGTAAGCATACCCTGCAATGTGGGTTTGACGCCCTAGAAGCATCCTGCAGGGCAGCAATCACAGGTTCTGTACTTAGAAGGCATGCTTGGCTTAAGGAAAAGACCTTGCCAGACCATGTGAAATCAAAATTATTGGACGCACCACTGAACAAAGACAGTCTGGCACCAAAGCAGAAGAGGTTTTAAAAAAGATGGAAGAAAAAGCTAAGTATATGCAGACAGTTAATGACTTTTTGCAAGTCCAGCCTCCAGGATTCAGTAGGCATTGCCCCTCAAAACATTGGTCCTTTCCAGCTCCCTCAAGACCGCCTCAGATTAGACCTAGGGGAAACAGACCCCCCAGAAAGCAGTTTCAGGGTATGCAGGGATCTAAGCAATGGAGTACCTCCACTTCTAAAACAGGGAGTGCTAAGCCACCCCCCTTATGGAAAGAATTCACAATGACTTCTCAAGTACACCTCTCACCTCTGTCCATCTGCTTACGCCCCTAGGAGGAAAACTTGCCTCCCATGCAAAAAACTGGGCCTTCATCACCAACGATCAATGGGTCCTCAGCATAGTGTCCCAGGGTTACACATTTTATTTCCACACGCTGCCAACTCCAAAAGGGTTCCCAGATCTTCCTCCAAACTACTGGGCAGAGGCACAAAACCAAGTTCATTCCCTGCTCTCCATGAGGGCAATTCAGCCTGTTCCTGCAGAACAGATAGGCCAAGGTTTCTATTCCAGACTTTTCCTGGTACCCAGAAAAGAGGGCACCTGGTGCCCAGTCTTAGATCTATCCATTCTAAACACCTTCCCGGTGGTACCAAAATTCAGAATGCTCACCCTACAGCAGCTTCTCCCTATGCTGTCCAAAGATGCCTGGTTAGCCACCCTAGACCTAAAAGATTCCTATCTGCACATCCCAATCAGAAACTCTTGCAGGAAATATCTGTTTCAGGACAGGATCTATGCATTATCAGTTCTCTGCACTTCCCTTTGGCTTACCCACTGCTCCCAGAGTTTTCACAAAATGCCTGGCTCCAGCCATTGTTTTTTGCAGACAAAGAAATATTCAAATTTACCCCTACTTGGACGACTGCCTGATTCAGGCAGACAGTCAGGAAAAGCTGTTGTAGCACCTGATATTTGTAAAGGACCTACTAACCTCACTGGGGTACACTATAAACAAAAAAAAATCCAAGGTAGTTTCCAGTCAAAAAATTGTATTCCTGGGAGCAAGCCTGGACACAGCATCCCAGATGGCATTCCTTACTCCAGAAAAACAAGCCTATCTGACAAGCTACTTCTCTCAGCTGACCACCAGAACTCGGTTATCTGCAAGGAAAATCCTGCAAGCTCTAGGCTTCATGGCCTCCTGCATTTTACTAATTCCATATGCCAGACTGCATGTGAGGAAACATCATGGTACTTAAAAAGCCTTTGGTGTCAACATTCTCAGGACCTGGAAACTATTATACCTAAGATACCTTGTCTAAGGAAAGAGTTCCTTTAGTGGGCAGCAGCATGCAACCACAACAAGGGACTTTCCTTTTCACAAACCCACGGCACCCAGACCCTAACCATAGATGCATCAGACTATGCCTAGGTTGCACACCTGGATGGCAGGTGCATTCAGGGGCCACTGAAGCCCAAATCAAATTCAACTGCACATCAACCAAAAAGAGATGCTAGCTGTTCAGCATGCTCTAACAGCTTTCAGATCCCTACTCTCTCCGGGGCCACTACTAATCAAAACCGACAACACCACAGTGATGTGGTACATCAACAAGCAGGGGGAACCCACTTTTACCCAATCTGCAGGCTAGCCATGACCCTTTGGAACATGGCCTCAGCCATGCATATTCCCCTGCTAGCACAATTCCTGCCAGGCAACCAAAACTCTCTGGCCAACAACTTAAGCAGAAATCTCCGAGACCCACACGAGTGGCAATTAAACCACAACACCTTCAGCCTTGTGACCCAGAAATAGGGTACCCCGAAGGTGGACCTATTTGCCTTCCCCAACAATCACCAACTCAGCAAATGTGCACCAGGGAACCTCACAGCAAGGCCTGGAAAGTGGATGCCCTATCCTTCCAATGGGTAAACCTCTCAATCTATGCATTCCCCCCTCTACTTCTTCTTACATGAGTATTACTCAAAATAAGGGAGGAATGACCAAGGGCAATCCTGATTGCCCCAGACTGGCCACATTAACACTGGTACCCACTACTGTGCAGTCTGTCACCGTTGCCTCCATAGCACCTCCCTCAGATTTCTTGCATCCACAATTGCAGACCCTGAACCTGGCAGCCTGGCTTATTCCTTGACTTTTCCTCCAGTGGCCAGCCTAAGCAAGCAGGTCCTGGACATTATACGTGAAGCCAGACGACCCAGCACTAGAAACTCCTATGCTGACAAGTGGAAAAGGTATTGCTCCTGGATCCAGACCAAAGGAGCTGCTTGGGACCTTAACTTTGTGTTGGAAAAGCTCACGCTACCCTCCTTTGAGCCTGCAGCTTCAGCAGAGTTAAAATTCCTCTCTTGGAAAACAGCCTTGCTTCTGACCATCACTTCAGCTAGAAGAGTGTCTGAGCTACAAGCACTTATGGCTGTGGAACCCTTCATCATTTTTCATGCTGACAGGGTCTCCCTCAGGAGTAACCCAACTTACATGCCTAAAGTGGTGTCCAGTGTGGGTCTCAACCAATCTATTCATTTGCCCACCTTTTCCCCTAAACCTCAAAATAAGAGGGAAAGGATCCTGCACTCTTTAGATGTGCACAGACAGCTCAGATTCTACTTGGATAGGACTAAGCCCTTTAGGAAATCTGACCAGTTACTAGTCAGCATTGCACCAGGGGCAGAGGGCAAGGCCATATCAAAACAAACCATTTCCAAATGGATAGCACACTGTATCCATTTTCTGTTGCAAACACCATGGGAATCCACCCCCACAGGGGGTCAGAAAACATTCCACTAGGGCAACTTCAACCTCTGAAGCCTTTCTCAGAGGGGTCCCTACCAGGGACATCCTGGAAGCTGCAACATGGAGTTCTGTTCATACCTTCACCAAGCATTACCTTCTGCCTATCTTTTCCAAATCGAAAGCAGGCTTTGCAACCGCAGTCCTGCAGGGCATACTAGCCAGCCCCAACTCTTCTTGACTGCCTCCCGTTCTTCAGCTTTGGGAATTAACCCAATTGTGATGACTGTAACAGTGAAACACGAAGAACATTTACAGTTGTGTACACTTACCATAAATTTAGATGTTTGAGTGTATTCACTGTTGCAGTCCTGGTTTCCCAACCTTCAGCCTCCTTGTTGGCATTATTTCACCATAACCTAGCCCTATTTGGGGGCTCCTGACATTTGGGGCAAGAAAAACTGATGTAATGGTGTTGGCTGCCTGTTTTTATACCACTGACTACCTGACATCAGTTCTGGAGCGACAGCAACTGACGCAGAAATACTAAGCCTCTGGTATTCGGGCCGACTGAGGGCTACCCCTGGCAGGATAACCCAAGTGTGATGACTGCAACAGTGAACACACTCGAGCATCTACATTTATGGTAAGTGTACACAAGTGTACTTTTTGAAGTGATTGACTGGGCCCAAAATGTGTTGGATAGATTGGACAGGAAAACAAGAAGGATGGTTCATGCTCACCAAATGATTTATAAAAATCAGTGCATACCAAGATTATATATTCCCTGTTCTGAAGGAGGGAAGGTCCTCCTTGAAACTGATTACATGTATAGATCTGCAATCGTGGGATTGCACACACATCTGCTGACCTTACAGGACCCAAATGTGGCAAGAGTTTTGAAACATGAGGAGAATAAATCTAAGAGGACTTCTCTGCTTAGTCTAGCAGAAGCATATTAGTGTCAAGCAGGAATGAAAATTAAACCAGAAGTAGATAAAATCAGACAGCAACTGAATGTGCCAAGAAACAAAAGAAAGAATATAAGGTGATGGACCTAATGAGAATGCAAAAAATGTGGAAATTGCATAAATATAGTTGCAAGTATACAAAACTACTGGAAGAACCTCATATTGATCAGGATTGAATGCAGGAATGGTTAAGGAGAGGCGAATTCAAACCAAGAGAAGAAAGGTTAATGTTGGCGGCCCAAGATAATGGGCTATGTACACACTGGTTTACAAAGTCCATTGAACATGTTGGAGAAACAGACAAATGTAGGTTTTGTAAAACAGAATTGGAAACAGTTGCACACCTCATTGCTAGTTGTGACATACTAATGGCAGAAGGACTGTATACTGAAAGGCACAGTAATGTGACAAGACTGTTGCACTGGGGATTGTGCAAACATTATGGTATTGAAGTGACAGAAAAACACTGGAAACACGAGCCACAAAGCATCATAGAAAATGATGAAGTCTACATGACATGGGCTCACCCATTACCAACAGTTCAAAAGATAGATGCCAGAAAACCGGATATAGTGTTCCATGAAAAGAAGACAAAAGTAGCACTGATCATTGAAATCACTACACCCAGTGGCTACAGTGTCTTGCATACAGAGCGACACAAAGTCATAAAATATCAGGATTTGTAGGGAGCAACAAGAGCAGTGTGGTAGAAGATAGCCAGACAGTTCCAATAGTAGGAGCAATGTGTCTTATAAAAAAGAATCGACAGTCGCATTTAGATATGTTACAAATACATGTAACCCCATACAAATTGCAGGAGGAGTCATTACTGGGCACATTGTAGGTGCTGCATAGAGCACTTCTGGCTGACATCAAAGATTGAAACAATACTAATTTCATGAACTATCGTACTTTCACTTACGAATGGGGTCCGTTCCCATCACGGTATAAAAAAAACCAAAAGACTTGGAGAAATTACAAAAAGGATGAAACCATTGGTTATCCATTTGGTTATTGGGGTCCGAATAGAGAGATAAGTCAGCAAGCAAAGGAAAGTAGTATTCCTGAAATTGAATTCATCCTCAAGTCTTGGTGAGTACTTTCACAAGATGGACCATGTTTTTCTCAAAATCTCACCAAGACGACACTGTTATATAGACTGTATTCTTCGCAGCATATCTCAAGGACAGAAGTAGGTAAAATTTTAAAAAAGAGAGCTGGATGCACAAGACCCAGGATAAAAAAGTGCCCAGTCCTGGTAGGCACACTGTTGTCAGGACTGGAAAAATGACAGTGTAGAATCCTCAAAATACAGAAGCATTCCTTCAATGGGGCCAGATCAGGCACAGAGAGAGGATGCCCCCCTCCCCCATTTTAATAGGAAAAAACTGATAGGTCAAAGCAGAGCCATAAAGACAATAGAGTCAAGAAAAACTCATCTAAAAGTTTGTGTTCATTAATACAACAGATTTGTGAAAAAACATTATATAGACCAAGAAACTTTGATCTATTTGTAAAAAGAAGTATCTGAGGAAGTGCAAAAATATATGAACAACAAAACCTAGAGATTTTTGAAAAGTATAAAAAAGAACTATGGACATGGGAAAGAAAGAGAGATTTGATATGGTGCAATATTTATGCAAAGTCAAAAGCCAAATTAATCAATATAAAAAAAGGCAGCCCCAAAGATATTCTAAGAGAACTACAGGTAAAGGCATCCAGGTGCGGAAAATTTCACAGTAAAACAATATAATATCACAAAGAGGGAATGTAGAAACGAAGATAAGAAAAGTTGAGTTAAAAAAATAGAAGTTGAAGTTATGAAATGCCTGTGAAGTGAAGGATTTGGTGTAGAAGGTCCTAACACAGGTTACATCATAGCATGATGGAACAAGTCCCCACACTAAGGAGAAACAGGAAGATCAGGAGAAATCTGAAGAAGAAATATGAACATGGTAAAGAAAAAGATATTTAATATGGTGCAATATTTATGCAAAGGAGAAAGCAAAACTAATCAATACAAAAAGAGCAGCACCAAAGGTATTTGAAGAGAAATACTAGCAAAGGAATTCGGACATGGAAAACTTTACAGTACAAAAAATAAGACAAAGAGGAAAAGTAGAAAAGAAGATTAGTAATAGAGAAATTAAAGAAATAGAAATTGAGTTAATAGGTTACCTGCGAAGTGAATGATTCAGTATAGAAAGTCTATCTCAGAAAGCACCACAACAGGATAGAGCAGTGAATATCCAAATTAAGGAGACACCAGTGGAACGGGAAGCAACTGGTCAGTTGCCATATGAAGATATTTTGGAGCCTTCCACGGGAAACTGGTATAAATGTTCAATTGAAGCTGGACAGCAAGGGACGGAACAGGAAACTGTGGCAACTCTGACGCAGTCAATGTTGAGGAGTGATGGGCCAGTGAGTTCCCATTTGACAGAACAACGAATGACACAGGATGAAATTGAAGAAAATGTGCCACAGAAAGATTTTATAGAACTGTCTATAGAATACCCACAGTAAATGGAGAACATAAAATATGCCCTCAGTTTAGAACAAAATGAGCTAAGAGAAGAGTTGCTTGATTTAATAAAGATAGACAGACCTATTAAGATCAATGAAAGAAGTAGACTGCAGAAGGTCAATAAAACCCAAAATGTCAGAAGTTTGATAAAACAAATGAACACAGTAATTAGGAGTGTGCATAGAGATCCATGAGATATAACAGAAGTAAACAGGATGTATTACTGTGCAGCTAAATTAATAACAGGTAAACTTCTACCACAACACAGGGTAGTAAGGGATAGGAAGGGGAGAAATTGAATACCATCATAGAAGTTGTGATGCCCCAGCACTGGCAACAGTAATCAAGAAGGCTCAATCCTCACCACTGGCAGCAGTAGGGGATGTACACACTGAGAGGATGGCAAGTACACACAGTAAAGTGCAGTTTCCCTTAAGACCACACAGGGATCACAGTCAGACTGGGGCTATTTTCTCCTCCTTTCTTTAATTAATATTACTGATTGGTTAGCTTGGATGACATCACTTTTTGTCACTTGACTTTAGTTCCCAAGCTAAACCCCCCATTGTCAGAAACAATCAGCATTTTAACATATCCCTGTGAAAAATGCATATCTCTCAGATCTTTGCAACTGCTGGAAGACAAAACAATAAAATACTTACAAAACAATGCAGAAGACACCCTAGTTCTAGACAGTGTCCCCTTGCTTCATTGAAACTGACTTTTATAGCACAATCATAAAACAATTTAATTTCAGCTATTTTCTTGAAGTTTTGCAAGTTAACCCTCTAGGTTCTAGTTTCCACTGCTAAAACATATACATTTACTCAATTACAATAGTTTATATACATTTCTGTTCTACGCCAGCAGGGCATGCTGTGGTTACATTTTAGCTCAGTACATAGCATGCAGTTGTAACACAGTTGTAGC
Organism: Protopterus annectens; assembly: GCF_019279795.1. Classification (NCBI taxonomy): domain Eukaryota; kingdom Metazoa; phylum Chordata; order Ceratodontiformes; family Protopteridae; genus Protopterus; species Protopterus annectens. The sequence continues at coordinate 478,922,091 of NC_056731.1, forward strand.
ACAAGCATTACATGAAGCATGTTGGCATTCACAAATAACACATAACCACTTACAAAGTTCCAGATAGCTGGACTGGCAGTATCTCCTTCTGTCATACGTCTATATAAATCATATTAATATTCACAAATGACATATAATGTTTTACAAAATTCAAGATAGCTGTGCTGGCAACATTTCCTTTTGTGACAGAAGTATAGAATAGAGAAAACTATGAAGCAATTAAGATGAACTGTCACTGTTAGAAGAGAGGAAGCCTTCTAGCTTATCAGTAGAAGCGATAAGCACTAGGTAGCCTATCTACCACAAGTGGAGTGGTTTCAGGCCCAGAAATTGTAATTTATTGGGCGTTTGGGCAGTTTTTTCATCTCTTTCAACTATCTAATTTAAAAGCCCGTGTTTGCGCTTGTTTCCCACCTTTTCTGTAACTAGTCTAGTTCAGATACAGACTTGCTGTATCCAGGACTGTTTGTAATCTTCTGAACTCCCTAGCCTTTCTGTGTTGGAGGGAAGCCTTCTAGCTTATCACTGGGAGTGGTAAGCACTAGGTAGCCTATCTACCACAAGAGGAGTGGTTTTTGGCTCAGAAATTGTAGTTTATTGGCCACTGGGTATTTTTTCCATCTCTTTCAACTTTCTGGTTTAAATGCCCACATTTGCACTTCTTTCCCACCTTTCCGATAACTAGTCTAGTCCAGATACAGATTTGCTGTATCCAGGACTGTTTGTAAGATTCTGAGCAGTGCCAAAAAGTCTGCTCTTCAGTTTTCCCTTAGAATCTGCTAGTTCTCTCCTCTCCTGCACTTTTACTAGCTTATTAGTCTAGCACTTTACCAGACGTCTTGTAGCAGTTATTGTAGCACACCAAAGTGCTACCAGCACTAAACGTTCTACAATTTTTTTTATTTATTTATTTTACATTTGTTAACCGGGCTAGTCCAACTGGATACAAGTCCATTTTCAGTGGAGGCCCGAGGAGAAAAGCTCCACTAACTACTACTTAACAAGATAAAAAATATACAAAAACTTATACAATAAAAATAAGAGTAAAAATAAAAATAAAAACAATGTCATAGGTTAATTTCAGGCTATATCAGAAATTGATTTCTATGTGAGGCAAAGCAGAAGTCTAGGTTAGATAAAAATGCTAGGTTAAGGTGTGTTAATCAAAGACATCAGTATTTAGGTTAAGTAATATGAATGAATAAAGAGGGATAGAGAGATGGATTAATAAGAGAATGATGAAGAAGGCCAGGAGAAGAGTAAAGAGGGGAAGCAGGGTGAGAGGAGCATAGCCTGTGGTTGTTTAGGTAGAGCCTTAGATTGGATTTAAATAGTGGAATAGAAGTCAGTGTTGTGAGGTCTGGTGGAAGTTGATTCCAAATTTTGCCAATTGAGTTGGAAAATATAGATTCTCCTGCTACATTGTTTGATTTAGAAGTTTTTATCAGTGTTTTGTTGAAGGAACGGAGATGCCTCATATTGTGATAGGGTGTTATGAGTGTAGAGAGCATTGAGCATTGGTGTGTTTTCAGGGGACTTTATGTGCAATAGTGAGTTGGTAGTATTGTATGAGGTGGGGTAATTCCAGCCAACCTAGTTTTAAAAGATTCAAACAGTGGTGAGTTTTATATGGAGAGGCAGTGGCAAATCTGGCTATGTTGTTGTATGACATGGCTAGTTTCTTGAGGTTGTACTTTGAAAGGTTAGTGTATATAGAAGAAGCATATAATAGGGTAGAGATTAAGTGGGTTCTAGCTATGATAGTTCTAGCTTCAGGTGTTAAGAAAGATTTGATTCTATATAGAGATCCAAGTTTCCTGTTAGTTGATTTTATGGTGGAGTTGATATGAAAGTCAAATTTTAGTTGGTTGTCGATAGTAATACCCAATAGTTTAGTTGTTTGGTCTGGAGCAATAAGTGTGCCATTGTTAGATGTAAGTGTGAAGTCAATAGGGGGAGATTGAGTGGGTGGAAAGATCAGTAGTTTGGTTTTCTTGGGGTTTAGGAGGAGGCAGTGGTTGGAGAACCATTGTTCGATGGTGGTGAAGGTGTTTCAAATGATGGTTGTGTCATCAGCATATTGAATACAAGTAGATAGAGGAGTGGCTAGATGCAGATCATTTATAAAAATGGAAAATAGAAGAGGACCTAGGATGGATCCTTGAGGGACTCCTATGGAGGTGGGAGAAGATCAGAGAGATGGTTATCTCAGAGTACTTCCTGTTTGCGATTTTCAAGATAGGATGAAAACCAACTCAAGGCCTTGTTGTCAAGAGAGGACTTTAAGCGGTATAGGAGAAGTTGATGGTTAACCATGTCAAAGGCTTTTGACAGGTCTACAAAATTTATGTTGATAGAGTCAATGAAGGATAGTTAACAGGTGATTTAGTAGCTGTTTGTGTACACATTTCTCCATTATTTTTGCAAGAGGAGATAGTAGTGCTATAGGTGAAATTAGAATACTCCAAAGAGTCACCTCCTTTGAAGAGTGGGATAATGTGTGAGATTTTCCAGGTTGAAGGGATAGTATATTCTTTTATAGTCCTGTTAATTAATAGAGAGATGGGATAAGCTATTGCCTTGGCACCTAGTTGGAGATATTCTGCAGGTATTGTTGGCTTGAGTTTTTGAAGTAGGGATAAAATGTAGGAGGTAGGTATGGGTTGGATGTGAAATGGGGTGGGGAGTAGAGCTAGGCATAGATAGTTTAGAGGTATCAGGGCTTTGTTGGTTTGCTAGCTTTTGAATGGCTGAAGTGAAGAAGGTGTTAAAGGCATTAGCTATTTCTGATAAGAGAGTATTAATAGCGGTCCAAAATTTTTGTGGTTGGTGGAGGAGATGATCAGTTAAATTTTTAGTGGTATGCCATTTTTTCCAAGCTTTGTTTCTATTAAGAATTAGTTGCCTAGTTTGCATGATGTTCTAGGATGGTGAGAAAGGTATTATTGAAGTGATTAACAGCTTCATCTATTGGGAGGGATTTTAGAGGTGACCAAGGAAACAGCTCCAGTACTTATTAATGCCCACTCCTCCAGGCATGTCTAAAGGTCATTTCCCTGTACTTTCTCCTATTAACCTTGTGAACTTGGGCATCCTGAGGCAATGTAGCAACTGCCTCATGTACACTGACACCCCTCTCCTCTTACCTCCCAACACTCAGACTTGCAAGAGATGCACTTATATATACAAACTGGAAGCCACACATTCTCCAGCCAAGACTGGAATAGCTGGTCAAGAGGAGGTGGTCAACACTTGCACCACACCACATGGAACACACAGCACTCCAGAACACACACCAGCACTGCCTTAACATAAAAACACAAACCACACACCCACCTCCGTGGAGGCTCTCAATAAAAATCTACCCAAATAGCAGAGACCTCCAAGGCAGAAATGCACTTGACCACCACAACACAACACTAATCACGAGACACATAACTCTCCTAAATAGTGTGCTACTCAACCAAAGCCCCTAAGGCAAAACAGCATGGCCAATGCACTAGTCATAGGTGACTCGATAGTGAGGCACACTGATGTCCCACTCACTAGGTTGAAAAAGGAGAAAGTAACAGTCAGCGTCTTGTCAGGTTCCAGGATCCACCACATAACGCATGCACTCAGGTTCCTCAACAACATGTACAAATATGACTCTGTCATTGTACATGTGGGTGTGAGTGACCTGAGATATACCTCCCTGAACTTCATGAAAAGAGACATTGAGGAGCTCTCGGATTATGTAGCCCAGGCAGGTATGACCCTATCAGAAAATGATTGATTTCAACAATTGGCTAAGTTTCTGGTGTCATTCTAAGGTGAATCCAGTATCTGTCTGCCTGGGATATGATTGACAGACCTCAATGCTTTGCCAGAGATGGCCTGCATCTGTCACCCCTGGGCTTCCGGATACTGGCCAAGGCTCTTACCACTCCTGTGATGCCTTTTTTAGGCAGTGTTCCAAAGGCCAAATTACCACCATAACAGCTACAAATAAATGCAATCTGAGGGTCATGCTGCTGAATGCTAGAAATCTAAATCTCAAAATGCACTTACTCGAAGCACTCCTTAAAATGGAGAACATCGACATTTATGCTTTATCAGAGACCTGGTTCAAGACAGCAGAAAGTACCCCTGCACTACCAGGGTATAACTCATTCCACACCTTTCAGCCCCAGGGAACCTTTTTGCCTAGGCTTATATAGGCCCCAGGGCTGATAGCCTAGTGCCTACTTATGAACCTATGAACTTGGACCAAAGCTCCAAAGGCAGTGGTGTTTCCATATTCATAAAGGATGAGCACACCTCCAGACTGGTAGCCCAACATAACGTATCAGAGATACTGTAGGTGCAGCTAACATTGGGTAAGACAGCAATTCAGGTCGTAGCCTGCTACAAATCCCCAACCATGTCCCAAGACTCGCACTCTAAGTTCCAAAGCACCCTGGAGAATGTTAGGGTCCAACCTAACACTCTCATACTGGGCGACTTCAACTACCCCTCCATTAACTGGGAAAACTACTCATGTATCTATACACTTGCCCAACGTTTCCTGGAATTCATTAATTCCAATGCCCTGGGCCAGCTCATTCTTACCCCCACTAGAGGTAGCAACATCCTTGACCTGGTCATTACTAACATGGGTGATCGTTGCTCTACACCATTAGTCAACTCCTCCCTGGTTAGATCCGACCACAAACTAATCACCTTGGAAATCCACATCCCTGCCACCTGCCCCGCAAAGTAACCACCATGAAAACTTCTCCAAAGCTAACTTTGGGCTCCTAAAAACAGAGGTGGCTAACTTCACAGCACCCATGCAAATGGAGAATAGTTGCATGACCGCTGAATCATACACCAATGCGCTGTATGAACACATACACAAAAGCATGGATCTCGCCATACCCAATAGAACCAAGACGCTCTTCGCCAAAAAAAGGAAGCCAGTCTGGTGGTCCCCTGCCGAAAACAAACTCTACAACAGAAGGAGGAAACTGATGCGGAATAAGGTGAAGTCCAAGACTGGAAAAACACCCTTATCAGCCTCAGCAAAAAATTGCGAGATCCCTCATAAAATTTTCTAAAGCTAGCTATGAAAACAGAATTGCAGCAGATAGTAAAGACAACCACAAGGCCTTCTGTAGTTATGTAAAGAATCTATGGCAATACCCAGATTTGCTCTGAGCTACTGCACGATGGTACCTCCTAAACCGAGCCAACAGATACTGCCAATATATACTGGCTGATAGATTCAGTGTCAACTTTACCATTCTCTCCCCCACCAAAGTACAATCACAATACCAGTAGATTGCCAGGCACCCATTATTACTGCTGCACAGGTTAAACAGCTCTGTCCAAGGCCAAGAATACTGCTTCTGTGGGACCTGACAATATCTCCGGCTGTGTTCTACATGAACTACAGAGTGAACTGGCACCTCATCTGTGTGCCCTGTTCAATCACAGCCTCACCTCAGGCTTTGTCCCTACTGAATGGTGCACTGCTGCAGTCATACCTCTCCACAAAGGAGGAGCAACTACAGACCCTGGGAACTATCGCCCCATTAGCTTGATGAGTTTGATATGCAAACCTATGGAACACATCATCATGGACCTAATAAACAAGGATATAGGGAATCTCCAAACACTGGATCCCACACAGTTTGGTTTTGTGAACGGTAGATCATGCCTGCTCAACCTAGTTGACTTCTTTGAGTCAGTCACCAGAGATGTGGATGAAGGCAAGGTGGTTCATACAGCCTACCTTGATCTGGCCAAAGCCTTTGATACCATTCCCCACTCAGGAATCATGGAAATAAATCACTAAGCTAGGCATAAACCCCTATACCACTAGGTGGATTGCAAATTGGCTTACAGATAGAACCCACAGTGTGAAATTAGCTGACTCCAAGTCAGACTGCCAACCAGTCACAAGTGGAGTCCCACAGGGTTCGGTCCTGGGGTCCTCTCCTGTTTGATATCTACTTCTCTGCAGTCCAGGACAACTCAAGGGGACTCCAGCTGACAAAGTTTGGTGACAATTGCAAGTTGGGAGCTACTATTAACTCCCCAAGTGATGAAAGGCTTAGTGTCTGTTATTCTAAAATTGTATTAGTTCTGGTTTAAGCACTTGGGCTTCGGGCCAGTTATTTTACATTAAGAAGGTGTGGTCTGCACTCTTGTGGGAGGAGGAGGTAGATTCTGCCCTTCTGAGCTGGGAATTTCTGGTTAAAGGCTTATTTTGCCTGTTTATTTGAACTGTTTCTTTCTGAAATTGGTACACCTTGTTTGCTGTAGCATAGACTAAATTCAGATCTGCTGAATTTAGCTTTGTTTGTATAACGTGAGCACTAATCCAGACCATCTTTTTTTGGAGAAGGTTCCCCTGCACCCTAGTGGCGGAGTGTGCAGTTAGAACTTGTCTGATCGAAGACTGCTGGAACGGGGCTCAGTTTTTAGCTTTTTATTGGTTAATTTGTTTAACTCAGTTTGCTCATTTGCTACCGTTATATTAAAATAAAAAATAAAAGAAATACACTTTAGGCATCGCCACTTAGCTAGGGTTAATCTATTCCCAGCACCATAAAGTCTGCTCTTCAAATTTTCCCTTAGAACTAGCCATTTTTTTAGTTTTAGCACTCAAATCTGTTTCTTTGATCTCAGCATTTGTTCAGAACTCGTTGTAAGTACTAAATAAGCTACAAATTACTACAGCACGCAACTTTCCTCACTTGTCTAGAGGAAAACAGTTTTTAGTACTTAATAAATCAGCAGCTATCCAGGCATGTGTAAGGGTCAGCTCTCTATGTTTTCTCCTGTCTACCTGATGAATCTGGGCATCTTGGGGCAATGCAGCAATTGCCTCATGTACACAGACAACCCTCTCCTCCTACCACCCAACACTACAACCTGTGAGAGATGCACTTACATAGCCAAACTGGAAGCAAAGCTGTCTTCACCCAAGACTGGACTAGACTGTCAAGAGGAGATGGCAAACACTTGCACCACACCACACTCATCACATAGTCCCTCAAATCCTACACCAACAAAACGCACACATAGCAACACAAAACACACACCTACATTCGCAGAGGCTCTCAATAAAAATCTGCTCAAGCAACAGAGACCTCCAAAGCAGAAACGCAAGCAACCTCCACTCACCAACACAACCCAAATGACACATAGCCCACAAACTCAGTGTGCCACTCAACCACAGCCCATAAGGCATAACAACGTACTCAACACTCTAGTCATAGGTGACTCTATAGTCAGGCACACTGATGTTCCACTCACCAGGCTAAATAAGGAGAAAGTTACTGTCAGCTGCCTGTCGGGTGCCAGGATCCGCCACATAACACACGCACTCAGGTTACTCCACAACAAGTACAAATATGACTCTGTCGTTGTCCATGTTGGTGTGAATGACCTGAGGTGTACCTCCCTGAACTACATGAAAAGAGACATGGAGGAGCTTTCTGATCTTGTAGCCCGGGCAGGTATGACCCTAGCCCTGAGTAGCATCCTGCAATCACCCAGAATGATACCAAAGTACAAGGACAAAATGATTGACTTCAACAATTGGCTAAGCTTCTGGTGTCATTCTAAGGAGATCCAGTATCTGTCTGCCTGGGATGACATGATCAACAGACCACGATGCTTTGCCAGAGATGGACTGCACCTTTTGCCCTTGGGCTTCCAGATACTGGCTAAGGCTCTTGCCACCCCTATAGTGCCTTTTTTAGGCAAGGTTCAAATGACAAATTCACCACTGTAACAGGAACAAGCAGGCAAAATCTGAGGGCAATGCTACTCAATGCTAGAAGTCTAAACCTCAAATTGCATTCACTCAAGGCACTCCTTAAAGTGAAGAACATCAACATCTGTGCAGTAACAGAGACCTGTGTCAAGGGTCCAGAGAGCACCCCTGCATTACCAGGCTATAATTCATACCACACCTTTCGGTCACCTAACCTGGGCTGAAACACTAAAGGCGGAGGCGTGTCCATATTCATTAAGGATATCCACACCTCCAGGCTAGTTGCTCAGCATAATGCATCCGAGGTTATCCAAGTGCAACTAACTCTGGGCAAGATCGCAATCCAAATTGTAACTTGCTACCGATCCCCCACCATGCCCCAGGATTCCCACTCCTCATTTCTTGATACACTGGAAAATATTAGAGTACAACCCAATACCCTAATAATGGGCGATTTCAACAACCCCACCATTAACTGGGAAAACTATCCATATACCAACTCTTTTGCTCAGCGATTTCTGGAATTCATAAATTCCAATGCCTTGGATCAACTTATCCACACCCCCACCAGGGGCAGCAATATTTTAGACCTGGTCATTACCAACATGGGCGACCGGTGTTCCACACCAGAGGTCAGTTCCTCTTTGGTCATATCCGAACACAAGCTAACCAGCCTAGACATCCACATCCCACCCACACCCCCCCATTAGGGAAACCACTGTAAAAAATGTCTCCAAAGCCAAGTTCACTCTTCTTAAGACAGAAGTAGCAAACTTCATGACACACATGCAGACGGACAATAGAGGTACGACTGCTGAATCCTATATAAATGCACTTACATGAGTGCATGGATCGTGCTATCCCTAACAGAACAAAGATACTATCCTCCAAAAAAAGGAAGCCAATCTGGTGGTCCCCTGCCATAAACAAACTCTTACAACAGAAGAAAGAAACTGTTGCAAAAAAAGAGTAAAATCCCATGATTGGAAGAACTCCCTGGTCAGCCTCAGTAAGAAGCTGAGATCCCTCATAAAATCCTCCAAAGCTAGTTAAGAAAACAAAATCGCCACTGATTCTAAAGACAACCACAAAGCATTCTGTAGCTATGTCAAGAATCTCAATGGCAACACTCAGATCTGCTCTGAGTTACAGCACAATGGCACCAAATATACAGAACCAACTGATATTGCTAACATTCTGGCAGATAGGTTCAGTGCTAACTTTACCCCCCTCTCACCCCCTAAAGGGCCCATCTCTGTACCAGAAAAATGCAAAGTTCATGTAATCACGGCTGCACAGGTAAAAACCACAATCTCCAAAGCCAAGAACACGGCATCAATGGGACCTGACAGCATCCAAGGTTGTGTTCTACATGAACTACAGAATGAACTGGCACCCCATCTAAGAACCATGTTCAATCATAGCCTCACCTCAGGCTTTGTGCTCACTGAATGGTGCACAGTGATGGTTATCCCACTCCACTAAGGGGGAGCCCCACCACGGACCCCGGGAACTACCGCCCCATTAGCCTAATGAGCCTAGTCTGCAAAGCCATGGAATGTATCATCATGGAAATTATAAACAAAGACATTGGTAATATCCAAACTCTGAAGCTCACCCAGTTCGGGTGTGTAAAAGGCAGATCTTGTCTCCTAAACCTGATAGACTTCTTTGAAGCAGTCACCAAAGCCGTAGACAAGGATAAGGTGGTTCACACAGCCTATCTAGATCTCGCCAAGGCTTTTGACACCATCCCCCACTCTGGAATTATAGATAAACTCACTAAACTAGGTATAAATCCCTGTGTCACAAGATGGGTTGCCAACTGACTCATTGACAGAACCCACACTGTGAAAGTAGCAGACTCCAAATCCAACTTCAGACCAGTGACAAGTGGCGTACCACAGGGGTGCTGGGTCCTCTCCTGTTTGGTATCTACTTTTCTGAAGTACAGGCTAACACAGAAGGCCTTTGACTAACGAAGTTTGCAGATGACTGCAAACTAGGAGCCATAATTGAAACATCTAACAATGTGGACGTCCTACAAAAGGGCCTCACTGAGACAGATGCCTGGTGTCAAAGCCATGGCCTCAAGCTCAATGCCAAAACGTGCACTGTCATCCCCTTTGGTAAAACCTCTGTACTCACGAGCTACCACATAGGTGGTAGTCTACTTAACAGCGAAAGTGTGATAAGAAACCTCGGGACACAGGTGGACAGTAGTCTCACCTTTGATAATCACATCGCCAAAGTAGTCAGGAAATCCTTCTACGTGGCACACCTCATCACAAAAGGCTTCTCATCCGGGAAAATCTCATCAGGTCATTGTTCCCCTCTATTCGTCACTCATTAGACCCATTATAGAGTACAGCGCTCCTTTTGGTATGTACCTCACAAGGTATCTACAACAACTGGAAAGGCCGCAGAAATACCTCACAAAGAGGATTACCGGCGTCAAACAGATGCCCTACGTGGACCGTATCAAAAAACTCTAGCTATACTCCATCGCATATCGCCTACTCAGAGGCAATCTTTGCCTAACATACAAAGCTATGACAAACCCAGAGCTGTTGGACATGCTCCGCTTAAAGAAATTCCAATCCCTCCAAGCTACATACTCTAGGGACCTAAACCTTGTCACCATAATAAACAGAACATGCTGGAGGGATAGATTCCTGTCCCAGAGACTCCCCATACTCTGGAACAAACTACCTATTTATATCAAACAAAGCTCCTCATTATCACTCTTCAAGAAAAATCTTGATGATTGGATGGGAAATAGGAAATTCACCCTGGGGATCATCTCTGTGGCTCTGCTCGACAGGGGCACAGGAAAATAATTTTCTTGGGTGGCGAAAGCCAGGGTACCTTTTTGGCTAGGCTTGTATAGGCCCTAGGGCCGATAGCATAGTTCCTGCTTATGAAACTATTTTGACTTCCTACAGAAAGGCCTCACAGAGACCAAAGACTGATGTCAGAACCATGGCCTTAATCTCAATGCCAAAAAATGTGCCGTCATCCCCTTTGGAAAAAACCCAATTCCCATGCATCATCGATGGTAGTCCACTGAACACAGAAAGCTTTATAAGAGATCTGGGAACACAGGTTGACAGCAACCTCCCTTTTGATCACCACATTGCCACTGTGGTCAGAAAGACCTTCTGTGTGGCACATCTGATTACTAAGAGCTTTGCATCCAGGAAGAAAGAGGTCATTGTCTCCCTCTACTCTTCCCTCATTAGGCCAGTCATTGAGTACAGTGCCCCATTTGGCATGTACCTCACTAGACACCTGCAGCAACTGGAGAGGCCGCAAAAGTACCTCACAAGGAGGATCCTAGGCCTTAAACACTTGTTCTATATGGACAGACTAAAAAAACTCCCAACTATTCTCTGTCTCATATCGCCTACTTAGAGGCAATCTCTGCTTGACTTACAAAGCCATGTCTGACACAGCTCTGTTATAAATGCTAATCTAAAGAAATCCTAATCTGTCCGCACCACACGCCGCAGAGACCTCATCCTCATTACCACAATCAACAGAACAAGCTGGAGTGACAGGTTCATAACCCAGCGAATGTCCATGCTATGGAATAGACTTCCCATACATGTCAAATAGAGGACTTCAAAGGGCCTCTTCAAGAGAAATCTTGATGAGTGGATGGGAAATAGAAAATTCACCCCGGGGATCACTCCAATAGCTCTACTCGACAGAGGCACTGGGAACTAAGGTCAGGTGGCATGATTGCAAGGTAATCCTGTGGGCTAGGCTTGTAAAGGCACCAGGGCCATTGGCCTAGTACACACCTATGAACCTATAAGAGTATAGAAGAGGGAACAAATCAGCAAAAATAGTCAGAAAGATAGATGTGATAAAAACAGTGCACTGTCACAAATAATTATCTAAAAATATCAGCACATGCAGAAAAACTTAGAAGATACATAGGTAAATATAAAGGAAAAAGTACAAAATTAGCAATTTATCGATGACCCAAAAAAGTTTTAAAGAGAATTGGAAAACAAGGTAAAAAAAATTGAAAGACCACCAAAAAAAAGAAGAAAGATATATTTTGGAGAAGTATTTATGAAGATCCTGTGGAACATAACAAAGTTGCTCAATAGATAGAAGTAAAAGAAAAAGAATTACAAAGGTGTAGGATGTGAAATAGGATGAAGTAACAGCCAAAGAGATTGAAACAAAGTTAAGAAAAGCCTCCAACTGGAAAACCCCAGGACCAGCTGCAGTACCTAACTTCTGCTTAAATGTATTAACATCTTTCCAAGAAGATTTAGCCATGAGTAAGAACTATTTATATGTGCACCCAGAACAGACACCAGCCTGGCTAACAACAAGAAAAATGGTGCTTCTACTTGAGTGAACTGCTAGCTACCCGGAAAATTATAGACCAATAACTTGTATTCCGACGAGGTATAAACTATACAGTGGAATTGATGCCAACAGAGTTTATAGCCTTAGACAAAAGCTCAATTATGGCAATAGAACAAAAGGGCAATAAAAGAAAGTCATATGGAACAAAGGATAATTTGTTGTTAAATAGTCATAGAACAAAGTATCATTTGTTGTTAAATAAGGTTATAGTGGAGAATTTTAAAAAGGGGAAGAATCTAAGTATGGCATGGATTGACAACAACAAAAAAAGCATTTGACAGTATCCCACATTTATCCATAAATAAGTGCTTAAAAATGTCTAAGATATACCTTACACTGATAAACTACTTCATAGGCACCATGAAACAGTGGCAAACCACTTTGCAGTTAAGCTATGATAAAGGACAAATTATTATTCTAGGGATAAAAATCCAAAGGGGGATATTCCAGGGTGATTGTCTCGCCGTTGCTCTTTTTCCTTGCTTAACAGAGTAGGTCATGTCCATAATTTGGCTCCTAGTAAATACCAATGTGTAAGGACTTTTCATCTTCTCTTTGTCAATGATGTAAGACTGTATAGCTCATCAAATGAGGAACTGAAAGCACAACTGCAAGTAGTCATTTCAGATGATATAAGAATATCATTTGGTCTTGGTAAATGTGCAAAAGCAACCTTTAAAGCAGGAAAGCTGCAACACCAAGAAAACATCAGTTTGGGACAAGAATATGATATAAAGGAATTTGAGCAAAAGGGAGTGTTTAAATATTTGGGAATTCATGATGGATCAACTGTAAAACATGAACAAATGCGAATAAAACTTAGTAAGGAACATTTTAGAAAACTTAAATTAATTCTGAAAACAGCATTGACATCTAGGAACAAAATTCAAGCTATAAACCAATTTGCTCTTCCTGTCCTAACTTACAGTTTTAGAGTGACTGACTGGCCCCAAAAGGTGTTGGATAGATTAGACAGGAAAACAAGAAGGATGCTTTATGCTCATCATATGATTCATAAAAATCATTGCATACCAAGATTATATATTCCATGTTTTGAAGGAGGTATGGGCCTCCTTGAAGTTGATTACATGTATAGATCAGCAGTCATGGGACTGCACACATATATATGCTGACCTGACAAGACCAAACATATTGAAAGTTTTGAAATGTGGAGAATAAATCTAAGATGACTTCCCTGCTTAGTCTAGCAGAAGGATATTGGCGTCAAGCCGAAATGAAAATCAAACCAGAAGTAGATAAAAATCACGCAGCAACTGAATGTGCCAAAAAACAAAAGAATGAATATAAGGTGAAGGATCAGATGAGAAGGCAAGAAATTTGGAAAATGCATAAATATAGTTGCAAGTATAGAAAACTCCTGGAAGAACCTCATGTTGATCAGGATCAAATGTAGGAATGGTTAAGGAGAGGTGAATTCAAACCAAAATATGAAAGGTTAATATTGGTGGCCCAAGACAGTTGGCTACGTACACATTGGTTTACAAATTCCATTGAACATGTGGAAGAAACAGACAAATGTAGGTTTTGTAAAACAGAATTGGAAGCAGTTGCACACCTTGTTGCTGGTTGTGACATAGTAATGGCAGAAAGACTATATACTGAAAGGCATAGTAATGTGGCAAGACTGTTGCATTGGGGATTGTGCAAACATTATGCTATTAAAATGGGTGAAAAACACTGGAAACATGAGCCACAAAGCTTCATAGAAAATGATGGTGTACATCACATGGGATCACCCATTACCTACAGTTCAAAAGATAGATGCGAGAAAAAACAGATATAGTGGTCCATAAAAAGAAGCCCAAAGTAGGACTGATCATTGAAATTGCTACTCCCAGTGACTACAATGTCTTGAGTACAAAGAGACCCTAAGTCATAAAATATCAGAATTTGCAGGCAGAAATGAGAACAATGTGGAAGAAAGATACCTGGACAGTTCCAATAGTAGTAGGAGCAACGGGGTCTTATAAAAAAGAATCTACAGTCGTATTTAGATATGTTACCAGTACATGTAATTCCGTATGAACTGTAAAAAGATTTATTACTAAGCACATTGTGGTTGCTGCGAAGAGCACTTCTGGCTAACATCAAAGACTGAAACAATACTAAGTTCATGAACTTTAATCGTACTTTGAGTAAGGAATGGTGCCCATTCCCATCATGGTATTAGAAACCCAAAAGACTTGGATATATTAAAAAAGAATGAAACCATATCAGTGTAAAGGAGATGTTTGGCCATATCTTGAACTCTCTTCATCACCTATGGTCACCAGGACCTCCTAAAGTAATTGCAAACAATAACATAGTTATCTGGGACATAAACAAGCAGGGATGACAGAGTTGCCAAAATGGTTGCGGTCTTTGACTAACATGCATAAGGAACACAGTTCGATCCTAACCTCCTGCCAGTGCCTGTGTGGAGTTTGCATGTTTTCATTGTGTCTCTATGGGGTTCTTCCCCCTCCCAAAATATGCTAGGAACCTCCACTTCAAACTCAGTCATGAATGGAGTTGTAAGCAGCAGTAGTATGGACTCGATGGTGTCTGTGAGGGGGTAGAGTTGTATAGACTAACTACTTTGAGCATCTACTGTGGTGTGCAATAACATCTAGAAAGGAGAACACAAATCACTGACTGAACCTCATAGGTTCATAGGCTGTTACTAGGCTAATGACCACTAGGGCCCTTAAAAGCCTAGTTGTGCACCCAAAACCATTTGGGTCCTAAGTATCATATGGGTGTGGGCATGTTAGTAGGCAGGTAGATAAGAATTTGTTTGGGGGGATGTTAGTTAGGAAAATACTTTTCTTATTGACAGCCTCTATCCATAAGGAACATGGGGACCAAACTGGTTTGAATTTACGATTTCCCATCCAGTTTTCAAGGTTTCATTTGAATAAGGCAGGGATGAACTCTGTTTTGTATGGATGTGAAGCCTATTCCATAGTCCGAAGATCCTTTAGGACACATATCTGTGTCTCCAGCATGTTCTCTTTTATGTCACTAGTGAAGTTTAGATCCCTGGATCTAGTGTTTCTGGTACTCATTGTTTTGCGTATGTGCAGCAGATCCATCAGGGCTGAGTCTGAGGAAGCCCTGTAAGCCAGGCAAAAATTCCCTCTCAGCAGCCTGTAGGAGACTGAATACAAAGATAGAGCCTTTAAATGATCAAGGTAGGACAGGGTATTCATGCCCAGAGCTCTCCAGGTGAGAAACCTTTGTGGGCATTCCAGCTGTTGCAAGTGTCTGGTTAGACCTCCCATAATCCAAACCCTCCCTCCCCTTAACATTATACTCACTTAACATATACAGCATACTTAACAAAACCAGTGAATTCCATGCATGGATGACCATATACTCTCCCAACATAATTCTCACAGAAATGTGGCTCAAACCTGACATCTCCGACTATGAATCCCCCCCCCCCCCCCCCGGCTACAACATCCTTCACCAGCACAAACCTAACAAGAAAGGAAGAGGAGGAGTCCACTCTCCATGTTCCACCCCGCTGAACTCTTAAATGCAAACTTAACTGTCACAAAACAGTAACAATAGCTGCTGTTAAAGTCATAAATAACATTAAGAATTTACCTTGTATGCCTTCAGACAGGAACAACTCTTCAGGATGTACAAACAGAAATTTTATTTATAGCGCTGGGAGACAGTCTTCATAGTAGTTGGTAAATCTGTCTCACTTGTCAGAGAATAACTGCATCTTTATACATTTTTCTTATCAAACCTATCATGCAATTTTCTTGCGTAGTAATGACTCTAACAACTGAAAGACTTTGCAAATGTCCTCATTCCTCATGATTTTCACCTTGGAATTCACATGAACACCTTCCTATACATGACCCACCTGCTTCAAGGGGTCTTGTTTTCTGATCTAGGATGTTTCAAACCTTCCCTAGCAATGTGGAGGGAGTAGCCTTATTGTGGCTTTTCATTTTCCCTAGAAACAATGCACTTCTAGCCTGGAGGAGTCAGGCTAACAAATTCATTTTACAGTAACTAACATGCCTCGGCTTTATAGAACACTTACTTTTTTCTTGTTACATATTAAAAGAATGCAGTTAAAGCACAGCAGTAACTTCAGCTTCTGAAGCTGTATTTGTCCACAGCCATGCATACAAATTATATTTGTTTTTAACAATCATATTATAGCATCATTAATGAAACTGAAATTAATATACATTTTTGATGAGCTGATTTTGTCCCATAACAGTTTTCCCCCTTTGACACTGTTAGTGTTGTACCATACAAGTAATTTATATTTTTCTTTTTATTAACTTGATAAAATAAGCTTTAGCATTATAATAGTCATCATTTGTCAAAATAGAACTGTCATTGATTGGTACATGCAGTGGCATTTCATGTGCAGGTGAGATTAAACATATTGTAATCACAGCCTTTAGAATAGAAAGTACCAAAATGATCACAAATATAATAAAAAGTACAATGACAGTACCCTGAATTATACTAATTCCCAGGTTGCCAAAAATGCTGCCTAAGCATCCAAAAAGTGTCCATTGTTTTGATGTGCTGGCCAAGTTTTTGTCCCTTTGCTCCATGAAATTTGCCAGTTTTTCCTGTTCATCGTGATGGTCACTAATATATGAACAGCAACGACTCTGTATGAGGGTACATAACCCCCCTTTTGCAGCAAGCATATTAAGTGCCATTTGATTCTGTTACACCACAGTTCGCATTTCAGTCATTTCTCGATTTGCCATTTTGATATGATGCAAAGTTTCATTGGCCACCTCCTGTAGAATCTGAGCAGGCATGGTGATTTCAAGTGTTGTCCTTTGCACGCCATAACCAGGATTAAAAATTAAAAACACTTGCTCTGCCCAGTGGATTGCTCACTTATTTCTCAGTCTTCCTGCTGGTGGGTTTTTGAAATGTTGAATAGTCAGCATAATATAGCCTACAAAGCAACACCAGACCAGTTTGTAGGCAACAAGGGGGTAGGCACGATCACCACAGATCTAGTAACGGTCGCTTATCATGCCCATGGCATGCCCCCAGTCATAGCTTTTTAAGTGCAAAGAGTTTAACACGCTTTCATGCCTGGTGTCATTACATTTGCTTTTTCCTACTGGTACAGTCCAGTTTCTGACATAACATGTGTCTCCATGATGTGTAGTTGCAAGTTGAAGAGACACAAACTTTGAAAAATCTGTTACATATTGCCAGGTAAGACTGATGTCATTAAGGTCCTTTTCAAATGAAACTTGATGCAGGGATGGGAATCATAGGAATCCCTGCCTTAGAATGATGAGGTATATGCGAACATATCCAGCAGTTTGTTTTGTTTACGTTTTTGGCATATTGCTGAAGGACCAGCAAGAAACTGTTTTCTCTCAACCACTTTATAGAAGGAAACAGCAGCAAAAACAAAGCAAGGGTACCTGTTGTCACTGGATTCATCATGGACTGCTACTGAAGTTAACTTCCTCACTAGGCAGATGATTTATCTGTCACACCTCGATCTTTCTCTGTTGGCTGCAGTGACTCGTCTGGGGTCCCCACACGGCAGGTCTTCTTGCAATGAGACGAATGGATCCACATTGGTAGTCCTGCACAGCGAACAACAGTCAGAGTTTTCAGCAGGACGGGCTGAGGTCATTCTTCCTCTGGAAAATGTTTACGTAAACACAGTCATCCAGTTGTAGTTGATGACAGGGCTGATCAGGAGGCTTTGGTAACGCTGCTCTTACTGTTCAATGATATTGCTGCAAAATGCGAATCAGGTTCTTACAGTATGAAATCATGGCATCATCTGATAAGGTTAAATCAGCATTTTCTACTGGAGTGGTAGCTGGAAGAGCCATGGGTCTACCCATTAATATTTCATATGGACTCAACTTCCTGGTGGCATTCAGTGAGGCCGTCATATTCATTAATGCTAAGGGGATGGCTTTGGACCACTTTAAGTGGGTTTCAATACAAATCTTCGAAATTTTATTCTTAAAGGTTCTGTTTACCCTTTGTAATAATCCAGATGACTGTGGATGGTTGGGGCAGTGAAGACTCAACTTAGTATTAAAAGCCTTGCACAATCCCTTAAGCAATGAATTATTAAAATGTGTTCCCTGGTCACTATTGATAGTACATGGTATACTAAATCTTGGTATGAAGTCATACAGAAATTTTTTAACAACTGTGACTGCATCAGCTTTGTGACATGGGTAAGCTTCCACCCATGCTGTGAACATACACACCACCACCAAAATAAATTGTAAATTATTAGTCCTAGGCATCTGGATGAAGTCCAGCTGTACATTAACAAAAGGTCCCCAGGGTGGAGGTGAACATGCAGTCTTACTGTTGACATGTTTACTTACATTATACTTAAGACATATACCACAATTTCGTACATACTGAAGTATCAAAGAGGAGACATGAGGGGCTTACCAACTTCGGTAATTTGATTAAATAAAGCTGTCTTACTTTAATTTCTCCAAGTCTTTTGGGTTTCTAATACCATGATGGGAATGGACTCCATTCCTAAGTCAAAGTATGATTAAAGTTCATGAAATTAGTATTGTTTCACTCTTTGACATTAGCTAAAAGTGCTCTTCGGAGCACCCGCAATGTGCCCAGTAATGACTCCTCCTGCAATTCGTACGGTGTTATATGAATTGGTAACATATCTAAATACTGTTGTAAATTATTTTTTATAAGACCAGTTGCTAGTACTACTACTGGAACTGTCTGGGTATCTTTCTTCCACATGGCTCTCATTTCTGCCTACAGATCCAGGTATTTTATGACTTTGTGACTCTCTGTACGCAAGACACTGTAGTTACTGGGTGTGGCGATTTCAATGATCAATGCTACTTTTGTCTTCTTTTCTTGGACCACTATATCCAGTTTTCTAGCATCTATCATTTGAACTGTTGTTATTGGGTGATCCCATGTGATATAAACTTCATCATTTAGTATGATTCTTTGTGGCTCGTTTCCAGTGTTTTCAGCCACTTCGATACCATAATATTTGCACAATCTCCAGTGTAACAGTCTCACACATTATTATGTCTTTCAGTATACAGCCCCTCTGCCATTAGTGCATCACAACCAGCAACAAGGTGTGTGACGTTCCCAATTCAGTTTTACAAAACCTACATATGTCTGTTTCTCCCACATGTTCAATGGACTTTGTAAACCAGCGTGTATGTAGCCCACTGTCTTGGGCTGCCAATATTAAACCTTTCATTTCTTGATGTGAATTCACCTCTCTTTAACCATTCCTGTGTTCTTTCTTGATCAACATGAGACTCTTCCAGAAGTTTTCTATACTTGCAACTATATTTATGTTTTTTACACATTTCTTGCCTTCTCATCTGGTCCTTCACCTTATATTCTTTCTTTTGTTTTTTAGCACATTCATTTGCTGCCTGGTTTTTTATCTACTTCTGGTACAATTTTCATTCCTGCTTGATGTTGATATGCTTCTGCTAAATTAAGCAAAGATGTCATCTTAGATTTATTCTCCTCATGTTTCAAAATCTTCACTACATTTGGATCCTGTGGGGTCAGCAGATATATGTGGAGTCCCGTGATTGTAGATCTATACATGTAATCAATTTCAAGGAGGCCCATCCCTCCTGCGGAGCGGGGAATATATAATCTTGGTATACACTGATTTTTGTAAATCATTTGGTAAGCATGAAGCATCATTCTTGTTTTAATATCCAACCCTTTTTGGGGCCAGTCACTCCAAAACTATAAGTTAGGACAGGAAGAGCAAATTGATTTATGGCTTGGATCTTGTTCCTAGATGTCAGTGCTGTTTTCAGGATTAATTTAAGTTTTCTAAAGTACTTCTTACTGAGCTTTATTTGCATTTGTTCATGTTTTATTGCCGATCCTTCATCAATTCCCAAGTATTTATACACTCCCTCTTGCTCAAGTTCTTTTATATCACATTCTTGTCCCAAACGTATGCAGTTTTCTTTTTTTAAAGGTTGCTTTTGCACATTTATCAAGACCAAATGACATTCCAATATCATCTGAAAAGGTTTTGACAACCTGCAGCTGTGCTTTCAGTTCCTCATCTGATGAGCTATACAGTTTTAAATCATCGACAAAGAGATGAGAAGTCATTAGAGTTTGTTGTTTTCTAGAAACCAAATTGTAGCCATGGCCTAAGCTGTTAAGTAAACATCTTAATGGATTAATGGCAAGGCAGAATAGCAGCAGTGACAGAGTCACCCTGGAATATCCACCTTTGAATTTTTATCCCTGGGATAATAATATGTCCTTTATCATGGCTTAATTGCAAAGTGGTCTGCCACTGTTTCATGGTTACTGTAATGTAGTCAATCAGTGTAGGGTGTATCTTTTACATTTTTAAGCACTCTTTTATCCATGAATGTGGAATACTATCAAATGTTTTTTATAGTCAATCCATGCCATACTTTGATTCTTCCCCTTCTTACAGTTCTCCACTGTAGCTTTGTTTAACAACAAATGATCATTTATTTCATATGACTTAATTTTATTGCCCTTTTGTTCTACTGCCATAATTGATTTTTCTTCTAAATGACTATAAACTCTGTCAGCGTCAATTCCTGTGTATAGTTTGTACATCATTGGAAGACAAGTTAGTGGTCTATAGTTTTCAGGGTAGCTTGCAGGTTCACTCTTAAGAGCATTGTATTTCCTGTTGTTAACCAGTGCGGTGTGTGTTCAGGGTGCACATATAAATAGTTTTTACTCATGGCTAAGTCCCCGTGCAAAGAAGTTAATTCTTTAAGCCAAAAGTTAGGTACTGCATTTGGGCCTGGGGTTTTAAAGTTAGAGGCTGTCTTACCTTTTTTAATTTCTCCAAGTCTTTTGGGAATTCTAATACCATGACAGGAATGGACCCCATTCCTGTCAAAGTACGATTAAAGTTCTTGAAATTAGTATTGTTTCACTCTTTGACGTTAGCCAAAAATGCTCTTCAAAGCACCCGCAATGTGCCCAGTAATGACTCCTTCTGCAATTCGTATGGTATTACATGAATTGGTAACATATCTAAATACGATTGTAAATTCCTTTTTATAAGACCAGTTACTCCTACTACTACTGGAACTGTCTGGGTATCTTTCTTCCACATGGCTCTCGTTTCTGCCTGCAGATCCAGGTATTTTATGACTTTGTGTCTCTCTCTATGCAAGACACTGTAGTCACTGGGTGTGGTGATTTCAATGATCAATGCTACTTTTGTCTTCTTTTCTTGGACCACTATATCCAGTTTTCTAGCATCTATCTTTTGAACTGTTGGTATTGGATGATCCCATGTGATATAAACTTCATCATTTTCTATGATTCTTTGTGGCTCATGTTTCCAGTATTTTTCAGCCACTTTAATACCATAATATTTGCACAGTCTCCAGTGTAACAGTCTCACCACATTATTATGCCTTTCAGTATACAGTCCCTCTGCCATTAGTGCGTCGCAACCAGCCAGAAGGTGTGTGACTGTTTCCAAATCAGTTTTACAAAACCTACATATGTCTGTTTCTCCTACATGTTCAATGGACTTTGTAAACCAGCATGTACGTAGCCCATTATCTTGGGCTGCCGATATTAACCTTTCATTTCTTGATGTGAATTCACCTCTCCTTAACCATTCCTGTGTTCGTTCTTGATCAACATGAGGCTCTTCCAAAAGTTTTCTATACTTGCAACTGTATTTATGTTTTTTCCACATTTTTTGCCTTCTCATCTGGTCCTTCATCTTATATTCTTTATTTTGTTTTTTAACACATTCAGTTGCTGTCTTGTTTTTATCTACTTATAATTTCCATTCCTGCTTGACGTCGATATGCTTCTGCTAAATTAAGCAGAGATGTCATGTTAGATTTATTATCCTCATGTTTCAAAACTTTCACTACATTTGGATCCTATGAGGTCAGCAGATATGTGTGGAGTCCCATGATTGTAGATCTATACATGTAATCAATTTCAAGGAGGCCCATCCCTCCTTCGGAGCGGGGAATATATAATCTTGGTATACACTGATTTTTGTAAATCATTGATTTTTGTTAATCATTTGGTAAGCATGAAGCATCATTTTTATTTTAATATCCAATCTATCCAACACTTTTTAGGGCCAGTCAATCACTCCAAAACTATAAGTTAGGATAGGAAGAGCAAATTGATTTATGGCTTGGATCTTGTTCCTAGATGTCAATACTGTTTTCAGGATTAATTTAAGTCTTCTAAAGTACTCCTTACTGAGCTTTATTTGCATTTGTTCATGTTTTATTGCCGATCCTTCATCAATTCCCAAGTATTTATACACTCCCCCTTGCTTAAGTTCTTTTATATCACATTGTTGTCCCAAACTTATGTTTTCCTGGTGCTGCAGTTTTCCTTTTTAAAAGGTTGCTTTTGCACATTTATCAGGACCAAATGACATTCCAATATCATCTGAAAAAATTTGACAACCTGCAGCTGTGCTTTCAGTTCCTCATCTGATGAGTTATACAGTTTTAAATCATCGACAAAGAGAAGATGAGAAGTCAATAGACTGTTGTTTTCTAGAAGCCAAATTGTAGCCATGGCCTAAGCTGTTAAGTAGACAGCTTAATGGATTAATGGCAAGGCAGAATAGCAACGGTGACAGAGAGTCACCCTGGAATATCCCCCTTTGAATTTTTATCCCTGGGATAATAATCTGTGCTTTATCATGACCTAATTGCAAAGTGGTCTGCCACTGTGTCATGGTTACTGTAATGTAGTCAATCAGTATAGGGTGTATCTTATACATTTTTAAGCACTCTTTTATCCATGAATGTGGAATGCTATCAGATTTTTTTTTGTAGTCAATCCATGCCATACTTAGATTCTTCCCCTTCCTACAGTTCTCCACTATAACTTTGTTTAAGAACAAACGATCCTTTGTTTCATATGACTTTCTTTTATTGCCCATTTGTTCTACTGCCATAATTGAGTTTTCTTCTAAATGACTATAAACTCTGTCGGCGTCAGTTCCTGTGTATAGTTTGTACATTGTTGGAAGACAAGTTATTGGTGTATAATTTTTAGGGTAGCTTTTGCAGGTTCACTCTTAAGTAAGAGCATTGTTTTTCCTGTTGTTAAGCAGTGCGGTGTGTGTTCGGGGTGCACATATAAATAGTTCTTACTCATGGCTAAGTCCTCGTGCAAAGAAGTTAATATTTTAAGCCAAAAGTTAGGTACTGCATGTAGGCCTGGGGTTTTCCATTTAGAGGCTTTTGTGAACTTTGTTTCAATCTCTCTAGCTGTTATTTCATCCGATTTCATATCCTGTACCTTTAAACTTCTTATTCTTTCTTTTACTTCTTCTATCCATTTAGCATCTTTGTTCTGTTCCACCGGATCTTCATAGATACTTCTCCAAAATGCATCTACTTCCTCTCTTTTGGCGGTCTTTCAATTCCTTTTACCTTATTTCCCAATTCTGTATAAAACTTGTTTGGGTCATCAATAAATTGCTTTTCCCTTATATTTATCTTCATACCTTCTAAGTCTTTCCGCCTGTTTTGAAATGTTTAGTTTGTTATCTCCAACAGTACATAGTAGATCCTGGTCTGTTGTAATACTGCACATTGCTTTTATCACATCTATCTTTCTTAGTATTTTCGTTGATCTATTCCCTCTTCTGTAATCTTCTAAGAGTGACACTTCTTGTTTTAGCTGCTTTATAGATGTTCTTCGTGTTTCACTGTTGCAGTCATTACATTTGGGTTATCTGCTTGCAGTAACCCTCAGTCGGACTGATTAACAAAGTCTTGGGTCCTGCATCAGTTGCTGTTCCTTCTTCCATGACATAAGGTCATCAGGGGTATATAGCATGCAGCCGACACCATTACATCAGTCTTTTTTGCCGTGCAGTGCCCGAAGCAGAAGCAGTTCGCAAGTGCCAGTCGGCCGACTCCTGAAATTTTCGTTTTCGAGTTTCAGAACTAAAGTCTTCAACTAAAGCTAAGTACCCCATTTGGGAAACTTTTTCTTGCTCCTTCCCGATGTCAGTAAAAGTTAATAATTGCATTACTTGTGGAAAGCAAATACCTCACAAAGATTTTCATTCGTACTGTATTCCTTGCCTAGGCCCTGACCACGATGTACCTTGCTGTCAGTTTTGTGCCTTATTTAATCAGCGCACTATCCGTCGTCTGTATATTTTCGCCTCTAAATATTTTGGTTCTCGGTTCAATTATCCAGAAATGTCGGTTAGCCATCCAACTACTGGTATTCCGAAAAAATGCAAAGATAAAGACAGAAACAGGCCGCCTAGGTCCAAAGCTGCCGATGATGCTTCTCCTAAGCCAGTCGCCAGGTCGCTGGTACTCAGTGAGGCACTTTTGCAGCCCCTGACACCCACTACTTCTGATTCATAGGCCTCTACTGAGACCCATTCGGAGTCCAGTATGCCGCAAGATGCTTCAACTGAGGAACCTGCAGATGTCTCTACCTTGGATGGGTCTGGAGCCCTGTGCAGGCACCGGCTTCTGAGGGTGTATTCAGGCCTACGGACTTGCATATTAAACTGACGCCTCCTTCTTCATTTAGGCCTAAACCTCGAACCATGCCTAAGAAACCGACGCCCAGGCCACATGCTTAGGCCTCTCTGCCTAAAAAACAACTGATAAGAATGGCTGAAGATCTTATAACTCTAATCAGGGAAAGCCAACTACCTCCTTCTAAGAGGCCTAGGACTGAAGTTGTTTATGAGTCTTCTGACCAGAATTCTGATTTTTCTGATTCTTCTGATGATCTGGATTTACCCTTATCTACTTATGAGGATTCTGATGCAGGGGACCCTATTCCCTCTACTTCCCCTCCATAGGTTTTCTCTTTTGGTGAAACCTTACATACTCTAAGGGAGCATTTCCACTGGGAAAGCCAAGATTTTTCTGATTCAAAAAAGAGGCTTAGGGATTTCTTACTCCTGCTTCAGCATAGGCCTTTAGCTATACCTCCTGTACTAGACATTGTTGATGATGCCTTTTCAGAATCTAGTTTGGCCTCCGATTCTTTGCCTCCTGCTCCCAGAAAACCTGACAGATATTAAAGGGTTCCTGATTCTCACAAGTTTCTTTTTAAAAATCCTATTGCGGACCCAGAGACTATTTCATAGGGACCCAAGGGCATTAACGCTTCTACTGCTAAAAGTCCTACTCCTTCTGATAGAGACTCCAGGGCACTGGATAGATGGGGTAATAAGGTTTATACGTCTGCAACCTTGGCCATTAGGGCCTTAAACTGTCAGTTTCATATGTTAAAGTATCAACAACATGTTATTGGATTGCTTAAACAGAAAATGATGTTGATTCCTGACTGTGCTGAAAATAAAGAATTACAGGATTTAATGCATTCTGCTGAACAGGTTGGAAAACATACTTTGCAATGTGGATTTGATTCATTAGAGGCCTCTTGCAGGGCTGCTATTACTGGGTCTGTGCTCAGAAGACATGCTTGGCTTAAGGAGCAATCTTTGCCTGATCATGTTAAAGCTAAACTGTTGGATGCTCCCTTAAATCAGGACTGCCTGTTTGGCAACAAAGCTGAGGAAGTTCTTAAAAAGATGTAAGATAAAGTTAAATCTATGCAAACTGTTAAAGATTTCTTACAAGTTCAGCCTCCAAGATTTAGTAGGCATTGGCTCTCTAAGAATTAGTCCTTTCCAGCCCCGTCCAGGTCTTCTCAATCCAAACCCAGACACAGTAGAAACCCCAGGTTTCAGTCCCAGGGGATGCACAAGACTAAGCAGTGGGGGGTTTCCGCATCCAAATCTGGGAGTAGTAAGACTCCCCCCAATGGAAAACTGTCTCAATGACTTGCTTTTAAAACTTCCCAACTGAATGCTCCTTTAGGTGGAAAGATTGGTCTTCCAGCCAAAAACAGGGAACTCATTACCCAGGACAAATGGGTTTTAAATATAGTGTCCTAAGGATACAGATTTCACTTCCACACGTTACCAACACCAAGCAGGTGGCCAGATCTACCCGCAAATCAGTAGGCAGAGACCCAAAAGCAAGTACTCCCTCTTAAGCATGGGGGCTATTCAGTTGGTACCAGAAGAAGAAAAGTGACAAGGTTTCTATTCAAGACTTTTCCTGGTACCCAGAAAAGACAATTCATGGCGTCCTATCCTGGACCTTCCTACTCTAAACACCTTTTTGGTGATTCCAAAATTCAAGATGCTGACTCTTCACCAGCTGCTTCATATGCTAGCCAAAGATGCCTGGTTGGCAACACTAGACTTAAAAGAAGCATACCTGCACATCCCTATCAGGGAGTCTTGCAGAAGATACCTACGCTTCAAAGCAGGCTACATGCACTATCAGTTCTCTGCACTGCCCTTTGGCTTATCTACTGTGCCCAGGGTATTCACAAAGTGCCTAGCTCCAGTCATTGCATTTTGCAGGCAAAGAAATATTCAAATATACCCATACCTGGACGATTATCTAATTCAGGCAGAAAGCCAGGACATACTTTTGAATCATCTAGCCTTTGTTCAAAGGGTGCTGACTTGTCTGGGGTACACGATAAATGAAAAGAAATCACACCTGGTACCCTGTCAACAAATTATATTCCTGGGAGCAAGCTTGAATACAACTTCCCAGATGGCTTTTCTCACGCCAGAGAAACGGATTCATTTGTCAACCTACTTCAAACAAGTGGCCACAAAAATCCAGGTATCTGCAAGGCAAATACTGCAAGCCTTGGGGTTTATGGCCTCCTGCATTCTTTTAATTACATATGCAAGACTGCATATGAGGAAACTACAATGGTATCACAAAAGCCTATGGTGTCAACATTCTCAGGCTCTAGAAGCAATGATTCCTATTATACCTTGCCTACGCCTAGAGTTCCTTTGGTGGGTAGAGGCCTGCCACCAAAACAAGGGACTATCATTCACACTTCCCCCTGCTGCCCAACCCCTAACAACAGATGCATCAGACTATGCATGGGGGGCTCACCTGGCAGGGCAGTACATTCAGGGCAAATGGAACCCAAGTCAAATGCACCTGCACATCAATCAAAAAGAAATCTTGGCTGTACAGAATGCTCTAACAGCCTTCAAGGACCACTTTTTTCTAGGACAACTAATGGTAAACACAGACAACACCACTGTAATATGGTACATAAACAAGCATGGGGGTACACATTCTTAGCCCCTCTGCAGACTAGCCATGACATTGTGGAACACAGCCTTGAGCTACCAAGTGAATCTACAAGTGCAATTCCTGCTAGGAAAACTAAATACATAGGCAGACGGACTAAGCAGAAACCTCATGGACCCACACGATTGGAAACTGGAACCAAGGATTTTCAACATGTTGACAAGCAAATGGGGGAGCCCAGATATAGACCTCTTTGCCTCCCGCCCAGAACCATCAATTGGACAAATTTTGCACAAGGATTCCTTACAAGCTAGCTTGGAAAGTGGATGCTGTGTCCTTCAGCTGGAAAAACCTATCAGTCTATGCCTTTCCTCCTCTGCCTCTGCTCTCCAAAGTACTACTAAAGATCAAACAGGACAAATCAAGGATGATTCTAATTGCACTAGACTGGCCACGCCAACACTGGTACCCCCTCTTGCGCAGTGTGTCACTCTTGGCCCCATGGCACCTGCCTCAGACTCCTTCCCTGTTTTCTCAGCAGGAGAACCAGATTCTACACCCTCAGCTGCAAACCCTGAACCTAGCAGCCTGGCTAATTATGTAATCTCTCCTTTACCATCCCTCAGTAAATCAGTGATGAATATCATTTTAGCAGGAAGGAGGCCTAGTACTAGAAAATCTTGTGCTGCAAAATGGAAAAGATTCTGTGCCTGGAACCAGTCTCAAGGGATGAGCGCAGCAGTGCCCAGTTTACCTCAGATTTTACAATACTTGACTGAGATGCTTCACAAGGGCTTGTCCTTTTCCTCAATCAAAATTCATGCCTCAGCCATTTCAGCTCATTATAGCACAGAGCTTCACCTCTTCCCTCACCCACTGCTCAAGCAGTTCCTCAGAGGGGGCCAAAAAATGTAAGGCCACCCAGGAAAGCTCCAACTCCAGCCTGGGACCTTAGCTTTGTCGTGGAAAAACTCACTCTTCCTCTTTTCGAGCCAGCTGCTACTAGATTTAAAATTCCTTTCTTGGAAAACAGCTTTCCTTTTAGCAATCACTTCAGCAAGAAGGGTATCTGAATTACAGGCCCTTATGGCAGTGGAGCCTTTCATCATCTTTCATGCGGACATGGTATCTTTCAGAACCAATCCCTCCTTCATGCCCAAGGTGGTATCCAGTGTGGCTCTTAATCAGTCCATTCATTGCCTACCTTCTTTCCTAACCCACAGAATAAAGGGGAACTGATACGGCACTCCTTAGAAGTGCACAGACAGCTTAGATTCTGCTTGGACAGGACTAAACCTCAAAGGAAATCTGAACAACTGCTGGTGGCATTTGCTGCAGGGACAGAGGGGAAAGCTTATTTCAAAGCAAACCATTTCAAAATGGATAGGCCATTGCATTAATTTCTGCTATAAGCACCATGGAAAACCTATCCCACAGGGCATCTGACCTCATTCAACCAGGGCTGCATCTACCTCTACTGCCTTTCTCAGAGGCGTCCCTACCAGGGACATCCTAGAAGCTGTTACCTGGAGTTCTGTACATACTTTCACCAAGCATTATCATTTGCCATTTTCTCTAAATCCAGAGCTGGCTTTGCCACTGCAGTCTTCCTAATACTATTTAAATTCCTCCTCCCAACCTTAGCTTTGGGAATCTGCCCAAATGTAATGACTGCAACAGTGAAACATGAAGAACATAGTACAGTTGTGTACACTAACCATAAATGTAGATGTTCGAGTGTATTCACTGTTGCAGTCCTGGTTACCCTCCCTCCAGCCCCCTTTCTTCTTTTGGCTATACCTCTACTCTCCCTTACTATGCTCAAAAGCTTTTTGATGTATTTGCTTTTTTGTTGGAGTTATATCCTTGTACTTATAGATTTAATTGCTTCCCATTAGGGAGCACCTGACATATGGGGCAAGAAAAACTGATGTAATGGCATCAGCTGCATGTTTTATACCCCTGACGACCTGATGTCTTGGAAGAAGGGACAGCAACCGACGCAGGACCCAAGACTTTGTTAAGCAGTCCGACTAAAGGCTACTGCAAGCAGATAACCCAAATGTAATGACTGCAACAGTGAATACACTCGAACATCTACATTTATGGTAAGTGTACACAACTGTACTTTTTCCTCTAGTTGATATTTCCATGATGGTATTTGTTTTCACCCCCACTTTTCTCTTGCTACCCTGTGTTCCTGTGGTAGAACTTTATCAGTTATTAATTTAGCAGCACAGTAATATATTCTGTTTAGTTCTATTATATTGCATGGATCTCTGTGGACAGTCCTAATTACTGTGTTAATTTGTTATTAAGTTTCTAACTTTTGGGGTTTTATTAACCTTCTGCAGTCTACTTCTCTCATTGATCTTGATATATTTGTCTTTGTCTGTTAAGTCAAGCAACTCTTCTTTTAACTCATTTTCTTCCATACTGAGAGCACATCCCTTGTTTTCCGTTTCCTGCGGACATTCTATAGAAAGTTCTATAGCATCTTCCTGTGGCACATTCTCTTCAATTTCATCCTGTGTCATCTGTTGTTTTGTCATATGGGAACTCACTGGCCTATCTCTCCTCAACATTGACTGCATCAGAGTTTCCTGTTCCTTTTCTTGCTGTCTAGCTTCAAATGAATGTTTATACTGGTTTCCTGTGGAAGACTCCAAAATATCTTGATATGGCACCTGACCAATTGCTTCCTGTTCCACTGATTTTCCCTTAATTTGGATATCCATTGCTCTATCCTGTTGTGGTGCTTTCTGCATTTGATTTTCTACACCGAATCCTTCTCTTTGCAGCTGTTCCATTACCTCAATTTCTATTTCTTTGACTTCTCTATTACTAATTACTTTTTCTACTTTCCTCTTAGTGTTCTTATTTTTTGTATTGTAAAGTTTTCCATGTCCGGATTCCTTTGTCTGTATTTCTCTTCAAATATCTTTGATACTGCTTTCTCTATATTAGTTAACTTGGCTATCTCCTTTGCATAAATATTGCACCATATCACATCTCTCTTTCTTTCCCATGTCCATATTTCTTTTTTATATTTTTCAAATATCTCTAGGTTTTGTTGTTTATATTTTCTCACTTCCTGAGATGCTTCTTTTTCCAAACAGATCAAAATTTCTTGATCTGTATACTGTTTTTCAAAAATCTGTTGTATTAATGAAAGTAAATTTTTATTTGAAGCTTCTTACAGTTGTTCCTGCAGAAGTATTTTTCTTTCCTCTAATTTCTCTCTTAATCATTTTGTATATCTTGTGTCTGGAAATTCTGGGCTTTTTGCATAATAGTAACAATACGTACATGTCTTACCTGTATGGGCCAGTAGATGATATGCCCTTACCAGGTAAGGTAGCAAAGAGGCAGGCGCCACCAGTCGGCCATCCAGATGTCACCATATGCCCTCAGCGAAGTTTTTACATCCATCCTTGAGCCACCTCAGAACTTTTCCCTGTGATACTTCAGCTTGAAAGGCTGACAACTTTTCAAAATCAACGACATCATTACTTTTGTAATTTGTTATCGTTAACATACACAGATTTGTGCAGCAATCTACCACTGCTTGTTTAGCAGCTTAGTCTGCTAAATTGTTGCCCTTTATTGTAACATCCTTGCCCTTTTGATGGGCACAACATTTGATTACAGACAGCCTCTTAGGTAGCAAAAGTGCATATAACAATGATTTAATGCACCCTGAATTTTTAATTTGATTTCCTAATGAGGTCAAAAACCCCGTCTCTTTCAAAGTTGCCCAAAGTCATGTACCACCCCAAAAGCATAACTGCTGTCTGTAAAAATATTGGCCACATTGTCTTTGGCTAAATCACAGGCTTTTTGCAAAGCCACTAACTCAGCTATTTGAGCAGAGTGAACATCCTCTAATCTTTGTTGCAACAATATTGTTTCTTCAGTGCAGATGGTTATTCCTGAAGTTAGTTGCCTCCTTTGATTTTTTCCACAAGAGCCATCCACAAACAAGCTCAAATCAGCATTGGGTATAAGAGTGTCCTTTAAGTCCTTTCTAGGAGAAAGCAAATAGTTAATTACACACACACAATCATGCTCTTCACCATCCTCAGCAGTAGGCAACAGACATGCAGGATTTAGAACAGGACAGCGGATCAGAGAAATAGACAGATCAGAAAGAAGTGCAAGTTCATATCTAGTTAGACGTGCAGTCGAGAGTGGTTGGGTTTTCATTTTAAGCAAAAGAGATGATGCAGAATGAGGGACAGCTACTGTGAGATCATGCCCAAACAACAGCGATTGTGCAAGATTAACTAGAATGGCAGCAGCAGCAACTGCCCTTAAACTGGGTGGAAAACCTTTTGGAACAGAATCAAGTGCCATGCTGTAATAAACTAATGGATGATAGCTGTCTCTATGTCTTTGTGCAAGTACTCCTTAAACAAATCCATTTCTTTCATGACAGAATAAAATAAAAGTCTTATCATAGTCTGGTAACCTTAAAGTTGGGGCAGTGAATTTTCCTCTTCACTGTTCCAAAGGAGGCACTCTGGTGTATTGTGCTTTGGGTAGTTACGTATGTACTGTCTGCAGTATCCTACCATACCTAGGAAAGACCTAAGCTG
Organism: Protopterus annectens; assembly: GCF_019279795.1. Classification (NCBI taxonomy): domain Eukaryota; kingdom Metazoa; phylum Chordata; order Ceratodontiformes; family Protopteridae; genus Protopterus; species Protopterus annectens. Next base: position 478,953,956 of record NC_056731.1, read on the forward strand.
TCGCTGAGTAGTTGGATGTGGAGCCTTAGATATTGCATCAATACGAGATGGTAACACTTGTCTGCAACCCTGAGATATTAAATGACCAAGATAGGGTACCCAAGGTGACCACAGTTGTATTTTGTCTCTAGACACTTTGTGTCCCTTTTCTGCAAGAATAGTCAGAAGATGCAAGGTATCCTGCTGATATTGCTGAAAGGAATTTGATGCTGTTAGTAAATCATCTACGTATTGTACTAACACAGACCCACCCAGAAATGTCACATTCTCCAAATCTTTTTTCAGAATCTGAGAAAATAATGAACAAGATTCAGTATGTCCTTGTGGCAACCATGTCCAGGTATATTCCTGTCCCTGATAAGTAAAAGCAAATAGAAACTGTCTGTCAGGGTGAATAGGTATAGAAAAGAATGCTGAACATGAATCTGTCACAGAAAAGTAACTAGCTGTAGGTGGTATGCAACTCAGTATTATTGCTGGATTTGGAACAACAGGAAAAGTAGGCAGTACTGCATTATTTATAGCCCTTACGTCTTGTACAAATCTATTAAGTATCCTTCCCTGGCTTTTTCACTGGAAAAATAGGAGTATTACAGGGGCTTTTAGCTGGTATTATTATTCCTCGCTGTATCAGAGACTGAATTACAGGTTTGATTCCCTGCTCTGCTTTCGGCTTTAGTGGATATTGTGGAACACTTGGGAGAGGTTTTGATGGGTTTAATTTTATTTTTACTGGTTCTTCTGATTTCAGTATACCTACTTCATTTGCATGCTTAGCCCACAGGTTGGCAGGTACCTGCTGTAGTAACTCTCCATCTGCCTGTATGCTTCCCAACAGGTTGTTTCTCAGCTTCTGCAAGAACTGCCAATACTTCCCCCTCTGATTCTGTTGGAACATTTAGATACACCCCTTCTAGGGTTACAGTAAATAGTACAACCCAGCTTGCATAACAAATCTCTTCCTAACAGATTTACTGGTGCAGTAGTACTCAAAAGAAAAGAATGCTTTCTTCGATCAGACCTAAAGAATGGGGTTGGGTTCCAAAACAGGATACGTAACCGTAGTGTTTCACTCTAACTGCCTTTACTTTATGCTCTGATACTGGTATTTCACTATCTGACGTAATTTTTAACACTGACCTAGTGGCCACCTGAAATGGGGTTTTCTTTGAATTTATTTTCATCTTAATGTAGAATCCATTTTGATCTATTGGCAGTAGAGGGTTAAGATTCATTTCTGTGTTATTTCCTTGATCTAGTCATTATGGAGCTTCTTGACTACTGTCAATCTGAGGAGGTGGTGGAGGAAAAATTGCATTATTGTAACTTGGTTGCCATTCAGTCCAAGTGTCTTGGACTCTTTAGATTTGCCTGTGTGGGCATTTCCCTCTCCAATGTCCTGCTTCTCCACAATTGAAGCAAGATGTGTTAGATGAAGCCGGAGGGGCACTGCCAGCTCTTTGTTACCAGCTGCACCTTGTTCCCCTCAGCCAGCACTTTTGAAAAATCATCTAGCAATTCCTGTACCCCTTCCCCTGCTTCTGCTTCGACCCCTTGGGTTTTCCAACTGCCCGATTTGTAAAGTTAACAGCTTAATGTTAAGTTGTCAATCTCGCCTTCATTCTTGATCCATTGATCTCCTGTATTTTTCCTAAATTCTCAGTATCCTTTCTCCGTTTTTCCTAATAACCTGTACAGTGATTTGCAGCACTTAATAAAGACTCTATGTCCTTTCCTTGCCAGTCTATGAGCACTTGCTTTATTTGATTTTGTACAGGGTCTTGCAGACCCTGCACAATGGCTGCTGCAATAGCTGGCTTAGCTTGCTCTTCTGGGTCTGGTATCCCTGAATGTCTAGCAAATAGTGTCTTAAGATGACTCAAGTAGTCTGCAGGGGCTTCCCCTTTATTTTATTTACATACCTGTATTTTAGACCAGTCAGTCCTAACTTGACTCACATCCGTAATTTTGTTTAACAATGCTGTCTATCTGTTAACACATTCCCTGAGACAGTGAAATCTGTTATCTCAGCCTTGTTCAGTAACTACTTTTTATTTCATCTGAAGTAACTACCCTAAGCAGCTGATTTAAATCTGTCAAAGTGGGATTGTAACATTCTATTACAGTTTTTAATTCCTCTTTGAATTTTAATGGCTTTTCTCTAATATTTGGAAAATTTTTCGACATAGTATGCAAATCAGCAGGGGTCCAAGGATGATGAGCAAGTTCTCTATTGTTAGCCCCCAGAATTTCCCTGAGAGGTGCCAAAAGATCCTCCCCAGAGGTTGTAATCTCCTGTTATACCCTGTCATGTGAGCATGTATGGTGAGATACAGGAGTGTAAATACTAATACCCCTGTTGGAGAAGTAGAAGCTATCTGAGAAGGATAGGAAGAAGAACTCCCGTCAACTGCAGATGCCTGTTCAGAAGATGAAGATTGAACAGGGGAACCAGTCTGAGATGTACCAATATCACGCAAACTGGGTGTCCAATGGACAGTAGACTGAAAGGTAGGGGGTCTGAGAAATAACAGTCTTGTACAGGAGGTACCCGTACTGGTGCATATTGGGGTGGGGGTGCAGTAGCTACTGGAGGAGTATCATCCTCTTCAGAAGTTTCTGCTTTTCGGCCGTCCTCAGTTTGTTCCAAAGCTGCTAAGACAGGATAAAGGATCCCTTTTTACTGGTCTGTATAGTCTTGTTGCAACAATTTCTTATTAGCATCCTGCAACCCTCTTAATGCTGACTCCTTTTCCCTTTTAAGTGCTTCACTGTACCAAGAATAAAAGCTTTTCTTTTCTTCCAGAGTACCTTTCAGTGCCATCAATTTAGTCTTATCATAAGTTCCATTTAATAGAAATACTCCACCAGAACAATTTTTTGTAAGCTGAAACCAGTCATGCAAATATTTACAACTTTTATTCCCATAGTTAAAATACATAAATATGCAGGTGTTCCCTTTTCAGGGATTTGATCTTGCTTTCTTATCTTTGCTACCATTTTTCTTATTTTATAATAAGTTATAATAAAAATGTTAGGCTTACCTTACAACTCCTGGATCTTGGCAATTCTGAAGACAGAAAATAACTGTAGTAATCCACACACCATACAGGAAGAGAAGGGTAGGAAGTCTGTTGGCGTGCAACAACAGAGGAGAGGTTTTGATCAGCATTTTCCCACAGCACCCCCTTGCTTTCGTCCTTGCATGAGCTCAAAAGTTACACCTCCAGCACTGCGGTCAAGATAATGGGGCGGATATGTACTTTGTCCAGAACTGACCACTCTTTCGGACCCTCTGAGGGTACTTCCATGTAATCACACTTAAGTCCCAGCATGCTATGAGCTCATGAATTTATTTAAACAGTGCATACTTCTGCATCCTATCATGCTGTAGGTTATGAATTTGTTGTATAGTCTACATCACAGTCATGCTATGGGCTCATGAATTTGTTTTAACAGTTTACAGTGTACATCCCAATCATGCGGTGTGCTCTTGTACTTATTTTAACTTTTTTTTCTTTTCTTTCTCTCATACATTGACAGAATAAAACATCTCTCATACCTCTTACCTTTCAATCCTGAGGGTATCACCCTCAAAACAAGGCACCTCCTTGTGTTAATTTGTCCTTTACTGTATCTGCACATACATTTACTGTTCTCATTTGCTGTGAGGTCCTCCCACTGTTACTTGTATACCTTACAGACAACTCAGTCAAACAAAAACACAGTCATGCACTTATTCTACATTTTGCTAAAAAGTGTCTGAGAGAGATTGAAAGAAGAAAAAAAAACAAAACAACCCATTTTCCCTTTACAACGCAATTTCCTTGGCAAGGCTAATATGTTTGCGCACCCTAAACAGCTGTACATCTGAGTCTCTGACTATTCCATACAAAGCAGTGTGGAATTCACAGAAAATCTGTGATGGGCCCTATTCCAGAACAGCCCTGCAGCAATACCAAAGTTCAGATTGAGAGCACGGCACCAAAATATTAGTCATAAATAACATTAAGAATTTACCTTACATGCCTTCAGTCAGGAACAACCCTTCAGGATATGTAAACAGAAATTTTATTTACAGCGCTGGGAGACAATCTTCATAGCAGTTAGTAAACCAGTCTCACTTGACAGAAAATAACTGCATCTTTATACATTTTTCTTATCAGACCTATCATGCAATTTTCTTACGTTATAATGACTCTAACAAATGAAAGACTTTGCAAATGTCCTCATACCCCTGTGATTTTTGCCTCAGACTTCATGTGAACACCTTCCTATACACGACTCACCTGCTTCAAGGGGTCTTGTTTTCTGACCTTAGATGTTTCAAACCTTCCCTAGCAACAATGCACTCCTAGCCTGGAGGAATCAGGCTAGCAAATTCCTTTACAGTAACTAACATGCCTCAGCTTTATACAACATTTACTTTTTCTTGTTACATATTAAAATAATGCAGTTAAAGCACAGCAGTAACTTCAGCTTATGAAGCTGTAATTTTCCACAGCCCTGCATACAAATTATATTTGCTTTTTAACAGTCATATTATAGCATCATTAATGAAACTGATATTAATATACATTTTTGATGAGCTGATCTTGTCCCATAACACTGCAGTATATATATATATATATATATATATATATATATATATATATATATATATATATATATGTAGTAAAAGTATCTATGAGTGCTGCACCTATGAGGAAAAATACAGGCAGTCAGAAGAACAAGAAAGATAAATGATAAACAAAAGCAAGGCATCCGAAGGTCAGTACAATTTATTGCTCATGTATGTGACAAAGACTTCAAGTAAGTACAGCACTTTTTATACGATTTTGACAGATGCAGTCCTGCCTCTTTAGACATACATGGTCTCCTAAATTAGTCATGCAGTGTGTCCTAATTTAGTCATACATTTATTTAAAAATACTATTAGAACAGGTTTTATTTATTTATTTTTATTTTACATTTGTTGACCGGGCTAGTCTGGCTGGATACATGTCCATTTGTTACAAGTTTGTTAAGATTAATTTTCCTAAGGTTTGTATATAGGGGGGGCGAGGGTGGTGGGGAGAAAAGGGGAGTTTTTGTTTTTGGCAAATTAATGCTAATTTATCACTAGAGAGAGAATCAAATGCTGACAGTTTGCTATTATGTATAGACACAAGCATTTCTTGCTTCAGCTTGCTTTGTCATCATATGTTCTTACTTCTTAATTGTCTAACATTTCTAATGAGAAAGACTGTTTATTATTGTTACAGCTGCAGTTAATATTTACATTATTACTACTGTTGAGTGATTCAGAATTAATGAAAATTTGCAACTTACAAAGTAATACAAAAGCTTAATAAAAACTTCATATAAAGTCTGCAGCATGTAATATGTAAGGCACAACATCTGCTCCTGTCATTCATTCTATAGACAACTTATGAAATAGAATAATATATTTTTTCTGATTCTTTGATGTTTATGGCATATATGTATATTTTACAGATCATGTATTTTATATTATTTTTATTCTTTACACACATGGTTTAAGAATGTTTTGACAGAAATGGAAAATTACTGATTAATACATGTTTATACAGCTTCTAATAGAAGACCATTCACTGCTGTTACAACACATCAGATTGTGTAAATTTGTGACCCTTGTTCCAGGCTGCTATGACCTTTCCATTCTATTTTTTTCCCAGCAAATAGCTAAGCTAACAGTTCTAAAAACCACTGTAAAGTCTTATAGCTGGTGTACATCTGTTGTCTGACATCTGATTATTAGAGGAATTATAAGTATTTATTTATATTAATAATTATGCCTTGATAAAGAGTGGAATTATTCATAAGCACCGTCTTGTCTTGGCTGATGCCCTTTTAGCCAGGTATTGTATTTTCATGCAGCTTTGCATTATTTTATGTCACTGGCATTCACATAAAAATTGTTCACACATGCTGCTTAGGGAAGATTTCTGTAAGCTAGTGTCTCAACATTGCTTGAGATCCCAATGCTATAACAGTTCCCCCTGAACAGACATGAGAACTCATGATGTTTCTTCATGTTTCACTGTTGCAGTCATCACATTTGGGTTATCCCTGCCAGGGTAGCCCACAGCCGGCCCGAATACCAGAGGCTTAGTATTTCTGCATCAGCTGCTGTCGCTTTAGGACTGACGTCAGGTCATCAGTAGTATAAAGTAAGGCAGCCGACACCATTACATCAGTCTTTCTTGCCGAGGAGCCCGAAGCAGAAGCAGTTCGCATGAGTGCCGGTTGGCCACTACCTGAGTTTCGTCTTCCGAATTAAAGCTGACGTCTTCTAAAGCTAAGTACCCCATTGGGGTTCCTTTTTTCTTGCTCTAACCGATGTTAGAAGAAGTTAACAATTGTCTCACCTGTGGAAAGCAAATGCCACACCGAGACTTTCATTCTTACTGCATCACTTGCTTAGGCCCAGACTATGACATCCCTAGCTGTCATGCTTTGTTCAACGCCAGAACTATACATCGTCAGGCCCTTATTGTAGCTAGATATTTTTGCTCACAGTCCTTGAATTCTGATACGGCTTCGGTAAGCAATCCGACAGAAGATCTTCCAAAAATACGCAAGGATAAAGACAGAGACAGACCGCACAGGTCCAAGCCTACTGACTATGCTTCCGTTAAGCTAGTCATCAGTTCTCTGGTCCTCAGTGAGGCGCTTTCACAGCCCCTGATGCCTGCTTCTGTGGATTTGCAGACCACTACTGAGACCGTTTTGGAGTCCAGTATGCCGTAAAACTCTTCTTCGACTAAGGATCCTGTGGTTGTCTCTACTTTGGATGGGTCCGGCGCCGCTGAGCAGGCACTGGCTTCCGAGGAAGTACTTTGTACTACTGATTCTCTACACTAACCAACGACTTCTTTTGCATCTATCATTCTTTCGAAAACTACAGAGTTTCTAAGGCCCAGGGTATGAACCACACCCAAGAAACCAATGACACAATCTCAGACACCTGCTTCCTTGCCTCAAGTCTCAAATGCTTAAAATGGAAGAAGACCTTATAATGCTGATCAGGGGAAGCCAAGCTACCCTTTCCAAAAGAAAAAGAGATCTGTCCCCAGTAGTTTTATCTGAACAGGAGTCTGATGACTCTGATACATCTGAATATGAAGACATACAGCATCTCTTTGCTTATGAGGATTCTGATGCAGAGGAATCCATTCCTTCAGCCTCTCCACCCAAGGACTTTTCCTTTGGGGAAATCCTTCATACTTTAAGGGAGCATTTCCAATGGGAATGTCAGGACTACCTTCAGTCTGAGAGACTCAGGGAATTCTTAGACTTTCCACAGCACAGACCCATAGCCATTCCCCCTGTCCTGGATGATGTTTTCATGGAATCTAGTTTGACTCATGACATATTCTCCCTCCTGCTCCCAGAAAACCTGACAGGTATTGCAGAGTCTCCATGACTCATACACATTTCATCTCAGACACCTGCTTCCTTGCCTCAAGTCTCAAATGCTTAAAATAGAAGAAGACCTTATAATGCTGATCAGGGGAAGCCAAGCTACCCTTTCCAAAAGAAAAAGAGATCTGTCCCCAGTAGTTTTATCTGACCAGGAGTCTGATGACTCTGATACATCTGAATATGAAGACATACAACATCTCTCTGCTTATGAGGATTCTGATGCAGAGGAATCCATTCCTTCAGCCTCTCCACCCAAGGACTTTTCCTTTGGGGAAACCTTTCATACTTTAAGGGAGCATTTCCAATGGGAATGTCAGGACTACCCTCAGTCTAAAAAGAGACTCAGGGAATTCTTAGACTTTCCACAGCACAGACCCTTAGCCATTCCCCCTGTCCTGGATGATGTTTTCATGAAATCTAGTTTGACTCATGACATATTCTCCCACCTGCTCCCAGAAAACCTGACAGGTATTGCAGAGTCCATGACTCACACACATTTCTTTTCAAAAATCCTACTGCTGACCCTGAGGTTATTTCTCAAGGGCCTAAAGGAATTAAAGCAAATTCTGCTAAGAATCCCACCCCCTCAGACAGGGATTCCCAAGCACTAGACAGATGGGGTAAAAAAGTATACACCTCTGCTACTGTTGCTATCAGAGCACTAAATTGTCAGTTCCATATGCTAAAATTTCAGCAACATACCATGGAAATCCTCAAACAAAAAATATCATCCTTTCCTGCTTGTGCAGAAAATAAAGAGTTGCAAGAGTTAATGCATTCTGCAAGTCAAGTAACTAAACACACCTTACATTGTAGTTTTGACACACTAGAAACTTCTTGCAGGGCAACAGTCACCATTTCTGTCCTTAGAAGGCATGCTTGGCTTAAGGAACAGCCCTTGCTAGACCATGTCAAATCTAAATTATTGGATCCACCCTTGTACAAAGACAACTTATTTGGCACCAAGGCAGAGGAGGTCTTAAAAACGATGGAAGAAAAAGCTAAATCTATGCAGACAGGTAAGGATTAACTAAAGGTCCAGTCATCCAGGTTTAGTAGGCATTGCCCCTCCAAACACTGGTCCTTTCCTGCCCCCTGCAGGTCATTTCAGCCCAGACCCCCCCCCCAGACAGCAGCCACAGGGAATGCAGAGAACAAAGCAATGGAGTTCCTCCACTTCAAAACCAGGGAGTGCAAAGCCACACACTCATGGTAAGAACTCACAATGACTCTCCTCCATCACCCCCTCCCTCTGCCCACCTGTACTTGCCTCTATGAGGAAAACTCTCCTTCCACGCAAGCACCTGGGCCACCATTACCAACGACCGCTGAGTCCTCAACATAGTGTCCCAGGGATACAAATTTTCTTTCCACACACTAACAACCCCAAAAGGGTTCCCAGATCTTCCTCCAAACCAGTGGGCAGAGGCAAAAAAGCAAGTCCTTTCCCTGCTCTCCTTGAGGGCAATAGAGCATGTTCCTGCAGAACAGATAGGCCAAGGTTTCTACTCCAGACTTTTTTTGGTACCCAGAAAAGAGGGCACTTGGTGCCCCATCCTCGATCTATCCATTCTAAACATCTTCCTGGTGATACCAAAATTCAAAATGCTCACCCTCCAGCAACTACTTCCTATGCTCTCCAAGAATGCTTGGCTAGCCACCCTAGACCTAAAAATGGCATGCCTCCACATTCCTATCAGGGAATCATGCAGGAAATATCTACGTTTCAGGGTAGGATCTGTGCAATTTCAGTTCTGTGTGCTTCCCTTTGGCTTATCTACTGCTCTCAGAGTTTTTACAAAACATCTAGCTCCCGCCATTGCCTTTTGCAGACAAAGACATATACAAATTTACCCATACTTGGACGACTGCTTAATTCAGGCAGACAGTCAGGAAAAGCTGCTCAAGCACCTGGCCTTTGTAAAATCCCTACTGACCTCCCTAGGGTACACTATCAACAAAAAGAAATCCAAACTAGTACCCACCCAAAGGATTATATTCCTGGGAGCAAGCCTGGACACAGCATCCCAGATGGCATTCCTTACACCAGAAAAGCAAACTTACCTGACAGTCTACTTCTCTCAGCTAGCCACCAGACCCCAGTTATCTGCAAGGAAAATCCTGCAAGCTCTGGGGTTCATGGCATATTGCATTCTACTCATTCCATATGCCAGACTGCATATGAGGAAACTTCAGTGGTACCTAAAAAGGGTTTGGTGTCAACACTCTCAGGACCTGGAAACTCTTATACCAATGATACCTTGCCTAAGGAAAGATTTTCTTTGGTGGGCAGCAGCATGCTCCCACAACAAGGGACTAACTTTCTCACCACCCCCCTCTGCCTAGACCCTCACCACAGACGCATCAGACTATGCCTGGGGTTCACACCTGGACGGCAGGTGCATACAGGGCCAATGGAACCCACAGCAAATTCATCTGCGCATCAACCAAAAAGAGATGTTAGCTGTCCAGCACGCATTGACAGTTTTCAGGCCCCTTCTGTCCCAGGGGCTCTTCTGATCAAAACAGACAACACCACTGTGATGTGGTATATCAACAAGCAGGGAGGGACTCACTCTTAAAAACAACCAGCAAAAGTCCAAAGGTAAAAAATACCAAAAAACAACATGAATTCTCCACCAAACGAATTTAATGTGGCTTAGCGCCTCTGCAACATCAGCCTTCTTTGAGCACACAAAAAGTAATAAATATATACTCCCTTTTATACCAACCACAGTTGAATAATCACAATTAATTACTTAATTAATACATCAATTTAAAAAAAGCTTTTTTGTTTAAAGCAGCATTACATACAAAAGCAATAAATATATAACATGAAAAAACTAAAATATGTTACAATAAACATCTCCAGTTGACTTCTTTATTAAGACCACTAGGTGATAATGTATTATATTTCAATATATAAATAGTTTCTTTAAATAATAAAATATTTTTCAACAATCTATCATCTCCTTTTCTGACAAAAACTTTTTCTAAAATAGTACACTCCAAAAAATTCACATTACTGTTATGTTGTTCCATAAAATGTGAAGCTACTGGGCTTTCTACTGCTCCCCTTTTGTTGTCACGAACTTGCTCCTGCATTCTAATTTTAAATTTTCTTTTTGTTTCTCCCACATAACAGAGGTTACAGGGGCACCTAAGGCAATAAATAACTCCTGTAGTATGGCATGTAAATTGATTATTTGGTATAAACCTAATTCCATTTATTTTATCAAAATATAATTTGACATATAAACATATATTACAAGAACCACAAGGAGTAGTACCATAAGTGCATAATGGATAGCTTAATTGATCCTTAGGATGAACATAATAAGCTTTAATTAATTTATCTGCTAAATTCTGTCCCCTTCTATATGCAACCTTTGGAACAATAGGAATAAATTTACACATGAATTCATCTTGTAACAAAAATTTCCAATAGTACTTAATATAGTCCCAGATTTTTTCACTTAATAAATTAAAAGTAGTCACAAAATAAATATCTTGTTTTTCTTTGTTACAATTTTGTGAATATCTATTAATTCTTGTATCTAAAAAGATAATCTCCTTACCAACTTAATTAACTGAAGAAAAATTCTCAGTATTATTGGTAATAACTCTTAATAATTTATTAATAGATTCTTTAATCAATTCCATACTGTAACCTCTTTGAAAAAACATCTTAATGGAATCATAAATATTGTTTTCTAAATCTACTTCACCACTACATAGTCTAGATAATCTAACTATCTCTCCATATGGCAATGACCTCAAAGTATGGGGAGGATGGCAACTCGTGCCATATAAGTATTGATTACCATCTACAAACTTGCGATATACCGTAGTGGAAATTCGGTCATTGATAGCTCCTGTTAGAGAAATATCTAGATAATTTACTTTCTTACCATACTGTAAACCATCAAATTGTATATTATATTTATTATTATTTAAATAAGAAATAAACTGGTGTATAAATTCGAAACCTCCATTACAAAGAAAAATTAAATCATCTATGTAGCGAAAGTAAAGCAAAACATTGTGCTGAAAAAATATGTTGGTATAGGGACTCACTCTTACCCTCTATGCAGGCTGGATATGACCCTTTGGCACACAGCCTCAGCCACGCAACTACACCTGTTAGCACAATTCTTGCCAGGCTCTCTAAATTCCCTGGCAGACAACTTAAGCAGAAATCTTCTGGACCCACACAAGTGGCAGCTAGACCAAAGAACCTTCACCCTAATAACTCAGAAATGGGGCACCCCGAAGGTCGACCTCTTTGCTTCTCATGCCAACCATCAGCTCAGCAAGTTCTGCACCAGGAAACCTCAATGCAGGGCCTGGAAAGTGGATGCCATATCCTTCCCCTGGGTCAACCTCTCGGTCTATGCATTTCCCCCACTACCTCTCATTACCAGGGTACTGCTCAAAATAAGGAAGGAAAAACCAAGGACAATTCTGATTGCTCCAGACTAGCCTCGCCAGCACTGGTACCCACTGCTGCACAGCATGTCCCCACTGCCAGCATGGCATCTCCCTCAGACCCCAACCCTCCTGACCTAGAGGGAAGGAAAATTCATGCATTCCCAATTGCATGCCCAAAATTTGTCTGGCTTATTCCCTGACCACTGATCAATCTGCCAATCTCAGTAAACAGGTTCTAGATGTTATATGGGAGGCTAGACACCCTAGCACTAGAAAGTCTTATCTGACAAATAGAAAAGGTTCTGCACCTGGATTCCAGCTAAGGGAGCCGATATGGCACAGCCCTCCCTACCGCTCATCCTTGATTACCTAGCTGACCTGCTACACAGCCGTCTCTCCTTTTCCTCTATTAAAATTCATGCCTCTGCTATCTCTGCTCATTTCAGCACTGAACACCCACTTTTCTCACACCCTCTGTTCACAGTTCCTAAGAGGGTTTAGCAACTTGAGGCCACCCAGAAGAGTGCCTATCCCAGCTTGGGATCTAAACTTCATCCACCACCCTTTGAGCCAGCATCTTCAGCAGAGTTAAAGTTTCTCTCCTGGAAGACAGCCTTGCTTCTGGCCATCACTTCAGCTAGAAGAGTATCCGAGCTACAAGCACTCATGGCTGTAGAGCCCTTTATTATCTTCCATGCTGACAGGGTGTCCGTCAGGACTAACCCATTCTTCATGCTCAAAGTGGTGTCCAGTGTGGCTCTCAACCAATCCATTAATTTTCCCACCTTTTTCCCTAACCCACATCCTGCACTCTCTAGATGTGCACAGACAGCTCAGATTCTATCTAGACAGGACTAAATCATTCAGAAAGACTGATCAATTGCTAGTCAGCTTTGCTGTAGGGGCAGAAGGCAAAGCCATATCCAAACAAACCATTTCCAAATGGATAGCACACTGCATCCATTTCTGTTACAAGCAACACGGGAAACCTCCCCCTAAAGGGATCAAGACTCACTCTACCAAAGCAGCCTCCACCTCTGCAGCTTTCCTCAGAGGAGTCCCCACCAGGGACATTCCGGAGGCTGCCACATGGACATCTGTTCACACCTTCACCAAGCATGATCACTTGCTTATCTGCAGTCTTGCCCCTAGTCTCCTTGACTGCCTCCACCCTTTTCCTCAGCTTTGGGAATCAACCCAAATGTGATGGCTGCAACAGTTAAACACGAAGAACATAGTACAGTTGTGTACACTTACCATAAATGTAGATGTTCGAGTGTCTTCACTGTTGCAGTCCTGGTTTCCCTCCCTCTATCCCCCTTTTCTTCTCTCTCTCCTTACAAGGAACCTTTTGGTATTTACTTTCTACTGGTGGGGTTCTTCCACCATATCCTGGCTCCCACTTGGGGGGCTCCTGACAGGGCAAGAAAAACTGAAGTAATGGCGTTGGCTGCCTTACTTTATACTACTGACGACCTGCCATCAGTCCTGAAGCGACAGCAGCCAGCGCAAAAATAATAAGCCTCTGGTATTCGGGCCAGTCGAGGGCTACCCTGGCAGGGATAACTCAAATGTGATGACTGCAACAGTGAATGCACTCGAACATCTAAATTTATGGTAAGTGTACACAACTATACTTTTGTTTTTATTCTGTGAATATTATCAAGCTTCATTGGTTCAGAGTACTTCATAAATTGTACACTGTCTTGGACCTGATGCACTTGGTCCACTGTCAAAACCTGTAATGCTTGTCATCTTACACATTCAATTCCACACTTGTTGACAACAATTATTAGGCTTATACATCCTAAAATGCTAACCATGACCAGTATAAGCTGCATTATTTTTCCTCCCCAGCCACTGATAGAACCACTCAGCCAAGAGAGCCATGTTTCTTTTTCTGTTTGTGCTTTTTGAGCGACTTCTTCAAGTAGCTTGATGTGGCTCCTGATTTCAGGTTCATTATCAGGAATATAAGTATAATATTCCTCTCCTACCAATGCACAAAATCTAATGCCATGCGGTTCTGTAAGACCACATTTCTCATGGCAGTCATTTATATGGTAACTTTTAATTCCTCTAATACACCTGCCAATTTTCTAATTTCCCAAATAGCTTTTCCTGCTCCATAGAATGGAAAAAATTGCTGCTTCTGCAAGGAGATCATTTCATACATCCATTTTTTTCTATGTCAATATGTCTTTTTAATCTAACATTTCTAATATTAGAATTAGGCAATGTTGTAGTATGTCCAATGGATGGAATTACATGTCCCAAATAACACAATCTATTCCAATTTTCAGGAAGCCATTTGTAGGCTCTTTTGCCACATATGTAACATATGCCTGCTTGAACTGGAATAATTTATGTAACCCAATGTTTAGTTTTAGCTTTTTTAAATGTCCAGCAAGTTTCATTACTAAAATGTTCAAAACATTGTTCACTGACATTTCAGGTAGCATAAATAATACTACAAGAATATTTCCCACGAAATGGGTAATTACTTGTTCCTTCTCCTCGTGAACAAACATCAGCAGTTACATTTTATGGACAAGCCTCAACAAAGGGTGTGTCTTTGGGACAGAGTTATTTATTTGAACCCAGTCTTGGTTTGTGAGGTTCAACATTTCCAAAAAGGTAAATGGAATAGGTCATAGTGAATTCCACTATTTACATCTTGTGGTATCTCAGCACAGATCCAGCATTGTTTAGCATTCAAAGTTTCTGAGTACATTTGCAATGATTTGGTAAAGGTATTGAAGTACACCTTTCCTTGTATTGTGGAGTAAAAACTCATCAGGATCATGATTAATATCAGGATTTTCATAATTCAGTATTTCTTCTTGAAATTACCTGTAAGGGAAAACAATCATATTCTTATTAGTTTTATCTGATATTGTGTCCCTTTATATCAGTTATTACATTCATAACTTATTCTGTCTTCTCCCCTCCATTTTAATCTTTTAACATGATCTTTATGAATCCAACCATTTTTGGTGGCTGATTTTTGTATGGCTAGACTTGTACAGCCACTAACCCCACTTTGGTAACAATGTAGGGTCCTATCCATTCTGAATCCCATTTGCTTGTGTTTCCAGACTGGTGGACCATTACAAGATCTCCTTTCCATTTAAATCTATAACTAACAATTTGTTGTAGTCTTTCCCTTCCTGGATGACCTAGGAAATTATGATAATAAGTTAACATTTTTCCTTTTTCAGGTTCAGTTGTTTGTCCTCTATGTTAAGGACCTTTTTTAATTCTCCTGGTACCCACCAAAATTCTGGAATCTAACCCATTTCCATTCATTTCCTTGTACTATTTCAAATTCTTTTATTTTCTCTTTTTTGATGATGTTTGGCTGTCCTCTCAGAATTTTTACTAAGCTTCCTAACTGCTGATCATTTTTATTTGTTTTTGCATTTAAGGTCATATGAGCACCTTGTTCAAATTCAGGACCCCATAATGTCTTAATTTCATCTGTTCCTATCAGTGTTAATCCTCATACAGTAGGTGTTATGATGATCTCATCACATTGGATCTGGGTGATTTTACCTACCTCAGTTTCCACTCTATGTTCATACTCTGTGTACTGATCTTTACAAAAGTAATCTGTACAATGTAAAGGTAAAGGATTTAGAGGCAAGTCCATTTGTATTTGGCACGTATTAAAAATATTTTGTACCATTTCCCTTATTTGTTTTTCTTCCATGTCATTTACTTCCCATGCCCAGTGTTGAGGAACAATTTGCATTGGATATGTTTGTTTGGAGTCAAAGGACCCTTCTTTTGCTAGCTGGTCTACTATTTTATTAGCTTGACTGTGCACTTTATTTTTGGTGTGAGCTTTGATCTTATTTATACTTCCTGTAGAAGGATTGTCATCTTTTATCAAACTCCAAATTTCTGTAAACACTTCCTGATGACTGATTGGTTTACCATCAGCTGTAATCAAACCTCTTCTTGCCCAAACGGGAAGAGATGATATTAAGACTCTGACTACATATTCACTGTCTGTATAAATGTTTAGAGGTCTGGGCAATAACAAGGCTTGTTTAACTGCTTCTAGTTCACCTCTTTGTGCTGAGCATCCCCCTGGGAGACTACCATTCTTATGTTCTTTGGTCTCTGCATTGTATATTGCCCATTCTGTCACAAAACACCCTCTTTCAGAGCTCTAGAATCTGGATCCATCTGTATACAATTGCTCCTTCAATAGTTTGGATGCCCACCCTTAAGTGTTCCTTCTCATTTTCCAAGTCAGGACATTCATGAGATTCCCCTTAGTAATTAAACAGTTCTGGTAAAAACTTAATCTGAGGAAGTTCTACTCTGATTCCTCCTTCCTGACTTGCAAAACATGCAGTGATTCTACCAAGTCATGCAGTATTCATGTCCTTTGGATTTCCTTCTAACATGCATTTCAATAGGGGATGTTTGGTCTGTAGCACAATTGGAGAGCCTTGAATCATATGGCGTATTACTTCAGTACACCATTCTGCTATGATAGCTTGATTTTCACATTCTCTCATTCCTTTCTCAACTAAACTCATAGCTCGGGAATAATAACCTCTCTTTTGCAACACTATGGTCATCATAGTTAGACTATTGCGTCCAAACTGTATGATGAACTCTTTATCTCTTTCTGGCACTCTCAAAGCAGGTGCAGAAATGAGGTCTTTCTTTGACTTTAGAGAAGGCTGTTAGTGACTCATAATTCCAATTGAAAGGTTTATCTCCCTTTTTGTTTCCTTTAAGCATATCAGTCAAGGGTTTTGTTTTTCCTGTATAATCTGGTATCCAGTCCCTTGAGAATCCAAAAATTCCTAGGGCTTGCCTTAACCCTGTGACAGTAACTGGAATTGGTAACTGTCTGATCAGTTGCTTTTTGTCTTCACTAATGCTTCTTTGTCCTCCTGATAATGTGACACCCAAGAAGGTAATATACTCTTTCACAAACTGACTCTTTTTAAGGTTCAGTTTTAATCCTGCGTGACTTATTGCTTGGAAAATTTCTGCTAGTGCATTTAAGTGCTGCCTTTCAGTTTCTGTTCCTACAAGTATGTCATCCACGTATTGAATAATAGAAGGTCTACATGTTAGTGGTTTTAGTATTTCCCGCATTACATAATGAAAAACTGTTGGAGCATTGTGAAAGCCCTGAGGCATACTTGTCCAAGTATATTGTTGACCTTGTACAGTAAAAGCAAATTTCCATTGTAAGTCTTTGTCCAGAGTAATGTTGCAGAAACCATTACTCACATCTAATGTGGAGAAAATTTTAATTTTTTCCTGAATCTGAGCAATAAGATCAGGCATGCTTCCTACTATTGACAAAGAACGAGGTATCATCTTAAGTTCTCTGTAATCAACAGTAAGACGATAACTTCCATCTGGCTTCTGTACAGACCAATATGGACTGTTAGCTGGTGAATTAACTTTTCTCACTACCCTTGAGCTTCTAAAGCTTTCACAGTATTTAGTATGAATGTTCTGCTTCTTTCTTTACTGGAGATTGTTTTATAGGTTTCTTTAGACTGTGTCTTACTTTAAGAATAAAGTCAGGGACTTGTCCACAATCATTCCTATGTTTGGCAAAAATATCCTGATAGCAATTGATTAGCTGAGCCAACTCCTGCTTTGGTATTTTTAATAACTGAACTAAATCTTACTGTCCTGGATCTTTGACACTGTGTTTGCATAATGCTTCAGAGATGACTAATATTTCATTTAATGAAAGAAAAGTACCTCTTCGCTACTAAAGGTGGAACAGGCAAATAAAATTTAAGTAAAATGTAGAATCGGATTCCACCACCATGGTCAAAATAAATTTATTGAGCAAATAAAACTGGTGAAAAATTTGTCTTCATCAGATCGTGAAAGGAATTAGGGACTCGGTTGCAATTTATATTCTGTTTATTAAACTAATGACCTATAAGAAGGACTTTCTTACTTAAAGGTATACTAAGTGTTTTTTCAAGTCTCTAATAATGCTTATGTAATGCATCTTGACAGAACAAGCACATTTCTCTTTAACCTGTCTTTGGTCTTCTAGCCTTTAAGATAGATCTTAGTGGAACTATAAAGTTAAGACCTGGTAATCATCTGCTGGTAAATTCATAATCCACTTTATTTCTATTTTTTCGGTTTTATTGACAATATCCCCTTTCTTTTGAGTGCCATAATTGACTTCCAGTACTTTAAACAAAAAAGAATGTGTAGTATTATTTTTTTACGTGTGTTGCTAATGCATTATGCTCATCTAAGTCCCATATGTCTCATAGGTGTCTTTGTATCCTCTGTTTAAACATTTGGTCGGTTTTAACAACATAGAAAGCAGAACAGAGTTTACAGGTAGCTAAATATACAACATGTGACGTGGTACAAGAGGCTGTGCAAGATATTTGATGGACAAATCCTGCAATAGGATGTACAAACGCAGTACCATAATCAATGTAAGAGCAAGCTGTACATTTTCCACAGGCCATAGCCCCTTTACTGACTGGTTTAATTGGTCTTGGGAAGCCGTCTTTCCCACACAATAATCTCCTCAGATTTTTCTTATTTTTGTAAGTGAAATGTGGGTGGTCTCCTACAATTTCACGTAATTTAGTATCTTGTGTCAAAATAAGCCAATATCTCCTAATTATGTTAGTAACTTCTTTATTGTAAAGTAAGCATTAGTCTGATCTCATTTTCTTCTTCCATAACTGATTTGTTTTCTTTGTTATTCATACTACAGTTCTTATAGTAGGGAATACCTTTCCCTCTCCTTAATTTACATTTATTTTCAGTGGATACATATAAATCTTTCCTTGAGTATCCTCTTTGTTGCAGATATTGGCATAATTTGTTAGTTTCTTTTTCAAAATCCTCATTGTGTGTGCATAATCTAGAAATACGGGTGATTTCATTATGCATGATATTTCTAGTATTGTGTCGAGGATGCATGCTAGTTTTGCAGAGATAATGGTTCCTCCATGTCTCTTTTCTAAAATATTTGTTTCTATTGTACCATTTTCTGTCAGAATAATACTGACGTCAAGAAACTCAATATGAGTCTGGGACCATTGTCCTGTGAAGACCAAACAATTGGTACTGTGGTTCATATATTCCTGTAATGCCTTCAGTTCTTCCCCATTTCCCTGTCATATTAAAAAAGGTACTCTACAAAATGTCCATAGTATAAGATGTTTTTTTCTCCAAGGATTCTCATCAGTGAAAATGTATTGAGTCTCCCATTCATTAAGGACCAAATATGAATAAATGTTCGCACAGGCTGCCCCCCATTTCTGCCAATATAAATCTTCTCCATAGGCGAATACATTTATTCCAAGGATCAGGATCAGGCCAAGTAATTCACAAAGTTGGTATGCTTTATGGTCTGATACTTCACGTCTTACTACTGTTCTAATAGCTTCTATCCCACAGTCATTGGGAATAGAAGTGAATAAATTGCATATGTCCATGGTTACTAGCCATAGATTACACATATTCACTACTGTGCTGATGGTCCTTCGCAGTTTATGTAGAAAATCACCTGTATCATGCAAGATTGTACTGTATCTAGTCAACAGGGTCGCTGATGAGAATCCTAGCATATATAATATCATGCATAATGAAATCACCCGTATTTCTAGATTATGCACACACGATGAGGATTTTGAAAAAGAAACTAACAAATTATGCCAATATCTACAACAAAGAGGATACTCAAGGAAAGATTTATATGTATCCACTGAAGATAAATGTAAATTAAGGAGAGGGAAAGGTATTCCCTACTATAAGAACTGTAGTATGAATAACAAAGAAAACAAATCAGTTATGGAAGAAGAAAATGAGATCAGACTAATGCTTACTTATACAACAGACAATAAAGAAGTTACTAACATAATTAGGAGATATTGGCTTATTTTGACACAAGATACTAAATTACGTGAAATTGTAGGAGACCACCCACATTTCACTTACAAAAATTAAGAAAAATCTGAGGAGATTATTGTGTGGGAAAGACGGCTTCCCAAGACCAATTAAAGCAAGTCAGTAAAGGGGCTATGGCCTGTGGAAAATGTACAGCTTGCCCTTACATTGATTATGGTACTGCGTTTGTACATCCTATTACAGGATTTGTCCATCAAATTTCTTGCACAGCCTCTTGTACCACGTCACATGTTGTATACTTAGCTACCTGTAAACTCTGTTCCGCTTTCTATGTCGGTAAAGCCAACCAAATGTTTAAAGAGAGGATACAAAGACATCTACGAGACATACGGGACTTAGATGAGCATAATGCTTTAGCAAAACATTTAAAAAGTAATGCTACACATTCTTTTTTGTTTAAAGTACTGGCAGTCATTTATGGCACTCAAAAGAAAGGGATATTGTCAATAAAACCGAAAAAATAGAAATAAAGTGGATTATTAATTTACGAGCAGAACGATTACCAGGTCTTAACTTTATAGTTCCACTAAGACCTATTTTAAAGGCTAGAAGACCAAAAATAGGTTAGAGAAATGTGCTTGTTCTGTCAAGATGTATTACATAAGCATTATTAGAGACTTGAAAAAACTCTTAGTATACCTTTAAGTATGGAAGTCCTTCTTTTACAGTTCATTAGTTTGATAAGCAGAATATAAATTGCAACTGAGTCCCTAATTCCTTTCACGATCTT
Organism: Protopterus annectens; assembly: GCF_019279795.1. Taxonomy (NCBI): domain Eukaryota; kingdom Metazoa; phylum Chordata; order Ceratodontiformes; family Protopteridae; genus Protopterus; species Protopterus annectens. The sequence goes on from NC_056731.1 coordinate 478,974,504, forward strand.
ATGAAGACAAATCAAAAGCGCTTATCGTGTGTAGAAGGGAAGCTGAACTCATATTTTTCACCAGTTTTATTTGCTCAATAAATTTATTTTGACCATGGTGGTGGAATCAGATTCTGCATTTCACTTAATATTTCATTTAATGGTCCCTTAATCAATTTGTTGTTACACAAATCTATACTGTAACCTCTTTTTTTCAATATGTTGTTTCCAATGATGTTTTGTAGATGAGGACCTGATACCCATGCATACTGGCAGGTATCTTCCCCTATCTTTGCTTCTACAGGGAGACTTACTTGAGCTTGAGAGATTTTTCCTCACAGCCCTTGCAAATTTATAGTTCTTGTTCCTGGGAATGTTCTTGTAGTAATGATAACTGCATTTCCTGTATCTATTAAGTATGTATCTATGTGGTCTCCAACCCAAATTTCAGCATATGGCCTTGGTGTTCTTTTTCTTTACTTTTATTATGTAAAGCTTTTAGTTCTTCTGCTGTCTCTTTTACCTGTCTGTCTGATTCTTCTACACTTTTTTGTAAGTGGAAACCTCTTTTTGTATAAACCCAAATCTCTACCTGAATCCATAAGTGGCCACTCTCCAATCTACATACAGGATTCCTCACCACCACCACCACCATCACCCTATGCAGTACAAATTCATATACTGTCACAGCCTCTCAAACTTCCAGCCTGACACATTTTACAACACACTCTCCTCCATTAACTGGTCCTTCCTATCCTACCTACCTCTAGGCAATGCTGTATGCAAATTTACCAACATTTTCCTTAATATAATTAACTCTCTTGCACCTCTTAGGAAAATTAGAATAAAATCTCTAAGTTCTCCCTGGCTAACCCAATCCACTCATTCTGTCACACTCAAAAGAAACAATGCCTGGAAACTCTGGAATAAAGAAATCCTCCATCCATCTGCAAACCTATAAAGAACTCTCTAACCTCACCAGAAAACAGGTTAATAATGAGAAGAAAAAATTTTTACCAAAATCCCCAGACAACCCATCTAAGTAACCCCAAAAAACTCTAAAACACTATTAATCAAATCCTTCACCCAGGCAACTCCACAGCACCTAACCTCTGCCCAAATAACACTCCCCTCAAAACCGCCACCATTCTTAACACCTACTTCATTGGCACTATCAGTAAACTCACACAGACCTCTGACTCCTGTAACCTGACTGACTCTCCAAGCCTCCCTAATGAAAACAATTCCCTCTATCTGATAACCTGTTCCCACTAGCTACATAAAAATGTTCTGCATAAGCTTAAGCCATACTCTCCATCAGTAGATAACCTACCCTCTATTCTTCCTTAAGCTTGCTGCTAACTCCATAGCCCACTTTATATTCACCCTTATCAACCTCTCTGTTTGAGAATCCACTGTGCCTTCACTCTGGAAACAATTCTTTACCCTACCTATTCACAAGGGAGGCAACTCCGCTGAACTATCTAACTGGCGACCTATAGCTATACTGGCCCCCTCTCCAAAATACTCGCAAAGTGCATATATAAGTAACTTGTGGAATATTTACTCCAAGAAAACCTACTCACTTCCACCCAATACAGCCTCCATCCAAATCACAGTACTACTACAGCCCTTATTTCTTTTACCAATTCTGTCTCTATAGCCAGAGACAAAAACAAACTTATTTCCTGTCTCTTCCTAGACCTCTCTAAAGCATCCGACACATTATCACACCCTCTGCTCCTTTCTAAACTGTCTGACCTCAGTCTTTCCAGTTCATCCATCTCCTGGCTTTCTAGCTCTCTCTCCAGCAGACAGCAGTCTGTTAAATGGCTGTCCTCACAGTCTCCCTTTCTCACCATTAGAATGGGAGTTTGCCTAAGATCAGTTCTTGGTCCTCTGTTGTTTAACATCTTCACTAATCACCTCTATACATCCTGTCCCCACTCCTCTCATACAATATGCTGATGATTCCACAATCATCTCCACCTCTGATACCCTCTCAGACCTGCTCTCCCTTACACAAAACTCCTTCAACTCTATCGACAACTGGCTCTCTAATAACCAATTTATCCTTAATCCCGAAAAGACCAAACTTCTTCTATTCCTCCCAAAATCTGTCAGGCATCTTAAACCTACCCTCTCTATCACATCACTCAACAACACTGTCGTAAATGTGGAAACTCACACCAGGCTTCTTGAAGTCGCCGTTGATGACCAACTCATATTTGACCTGCACATCTAAAACTGCATAAAGAAAACACATAAAAATTAGGCTTACTTTATAGACATAAAAAATTCCTTACAAAAGACTCAAGACACACTCTTACCTATGCCTACCTTCTCCTCAGCCTTGTCTACTGCTCACAAATCTGACTCATCTACAATCTTCTCTCTTTACTAAACACGAAACCACTTACCACATAGTAGCCAGATTTGCAACTAACCTGCCCTCAAACTTGCATCATTGCCACTCACTCGAAGCCTTAAACTGGCTTGAATTCTGCCACCAACTCCTATTCTCTCAATTTCTTATCATCCACTCCATCCTGAACAAGCCATCCTCCTGCCTGGGCAGCTCATCACTCATCTCTATATTCTCCAACTAGAACCCTCAGGAGCTCCAAACAGAAGCACTTGGAAATATAAGCTCAAGTCTATATAGCTATTGCCCTGCCTTATCCTGGAACAAGTTAACCATCTCCATTAGAAAAGTATCTAGTGCACATGAATTCAAAAAAGAGTACCTACCAATTTCCTGGACATGTCATTGAAAATCCCAATTTAATCTCCTTCCCTTAACCTCACCCCTCTGTCCTACTCTCCCTGACCACTATAGCTACTTCCTCTCAACTTCTCCTCCACTGGCACCCCCTCTTCAATTCACCTCAGTCTAACCACTGTCGTTACTTCACCTAACTCCTACTCAAAATGTTTATCCCCCTGTCTTTTTATTGTAAATTTGACCTGCTATGATAGTAACTTGGGCAATATTGTAGTTGAGGGCCTCACCAGTTCGATTTGCGCAGAAGTGGGCGTGTCGCAAATTGAGTGACAACCCGGTCTGCATATTTAATTTGCTCGTGCATACATGAGATGAAAATATTAAATGTACACAAACGCCCATTTCTTCCCTGCCCCTCATAAAAAATATAATGTAAGTTTCATTATTTAATGCAGTTCAGAAACTAAATGTTGTTGGAAAACCGGCGACCATACTTTAGGCTTGCGACCTTTTTAGTTGCCCAGACTGGGACATTTTTGTGGTAAAACGAGATTTTGGAGGACAAACAGTATATCTATCCCATTTCTTCACTATTAGTATTTACTGAGCTGTAGTGCCCCCTCGAGCTAACATGCCGAATACTAGGAGAATATTCATAAAGTCAGTGAAGACATCACTATGAATATTCACTTATTATTCAAACAGGAATAAACAATAGCAGATGCCATTTGAATACAGTTTTTTATGTTGGCAAAACAGTAAGTTAGGTTCTTTTCGGTGGTCGTGGGTATGGTTTGTCCTGCAAAATCTCGTTTCCCATTTTGGAGATGGGAAGTTGAGAGGTACGATTCACTGTAGACAGACAGGTTTTCCAGCAATATTGTAGTTGAGGGCCTCACCAGTTCAGTGCACTTTTTCTTCAGTTATACACTCTGAGGGAATGCATATTCATGAATGACATATCAGGGGGGTGGGTTTGGGGCAGGGCTTGCTACTGCACATCTGGTGAGGCCCTCAACTACAATATCGCCGTAACTTGTATATACACTGACAATTGCCTTATTACATGCACTGTATATACTCTTTAGAGTAGCATCTTCTAAATAATTTGTGTGTTACACTCTATATGCTCTGTACTGTTACCAAAGAAAACTATTTATGTATCCTTTTTATATTCTTCTGTGGATATTTTCCCCCTGGGCCTCCACTGAAAAAGGGCTCTAGCTCAGTCAGATATTCCCAGTCAGTAAATGCCAAATAAATAAAGAAAGAAATAAGGCATTGTATTATAAGGTCTGAGTAGAGTGGTACTGTTACTTCCTTGGATCTGGATGCTCTACCCTTACCTATAATTTGGCAACATAGTATGAAGTCCTTATCTTGGCTACAAAGGCCAGATTGCTGTCTACATGTGGTCCCAGATCCCACACTACTGGGTCGACTCTTAGGGGCATTTTATTGATGGAGTAATTCACTTGGGTTGACAATTTCACAAAGGGCATGATAATGTTTTTTTTAGCATTGAGTTTTAGGCCATGGCTTTGGCTCTAGTCATTTGTCTGTATTAAACCCACCTGTTAGATGTCTGTATCTTAGGGGAATATGTAATAGCTCTCAGTTTACAGTCATTTGCAAACTTGGTAAGCCAGAGGCTTTTAACATTAGCCTTGAATTCCAAGAAGTAGATGCCAAACAGGAGAGAACCTTGCATGGAGCCCTGGGATGCTCCACCGGTGACTGGTATTTTTGTGGAGGTGGTTTCACCAATCCTAACTTTGTGTGTCCTATTTGTAAAGCAATCCAATGAGTTATGTAAGGGTTTACACCTAGCTCAGAGAGCTTGTCAGCAATGCCTGAGTGCGGTATTGTATCAAATGCCTTAGTCAGATCAAGATATGCAGTATAGATTCATAGGATATTTCTAGTCTAACTGCTCAGGAGCCCTTATAAGCCTAGTCAGTTTAACCCAGATTTTACTCAATTTTCTATCCCCAGGGGGGGAGATAACAAGGGTCAACAAATGGGGTTTTGACAATTTTTACATACTGCATCTGTACATAAGGGACAATGGGAACCACCTCACGAGTGAATTAGCGATTTCTCATCAGTTGATCCAGAATGAGCTTGAAAATGGTCAGGGAAGGGCTCTGCTTCATGGGAATATGAAGTCTTTTCCAAATGAGGGGCAATCTCTGTGACATATCTGTCTCTCCAGCATAATCTGTTCATGTCAGTGAACAGGTTTAGATCTTTGGAGCGGTTCGTAGGTTGGTACTAGGCTATCAGCCCTAGGGTCTATACAAGCCTAGCCATAACAATTCCCTGGCTATTTCTTCCCACACTATTTACTTCCCTGGACCCCTATTTAACAGGGCGACTGACTTGATCCCTGGGGTGAATTTCCCATCTCCCATCCAATCGTCAAGGTTCCTTTTGAAGAGGGCCAAAGAGGCACTCTGCTTGACATGTATGGGCAATCTATTCCAGAGTCTGGGGAGTCTCTGGGTCAGGACCTATCCCTCCAGCATGTTTTGTTTATTGTGATGACAAGGTTTGGATCCCTGGAGCGTGTGGCTCTGAGAGATTGGGATTTCTTTAAGTGTAGCTTGTCCAACAACTCTGGGTTTGACATGGCCTTGTATGTTAAGCCTCTGAGTAGATGATATGCGGCAGAGTATAGCTGGAGTTTTTTAAGGCGGTCAGCGTAGGGCATCTGCTTTAGGCCTGTGATTCTTTTAGTGAGGTATTTCTGTGGCCTTTCCAGTTGTTGTAGATATCTTGAGATGTACATACCAAATGGGGCGTTGTATTCTATAATGGGTCTAATGAGGGATGAGCACAGTGGGACAATTACCTCCTTTTTTCTTAATGAAAAGCCCTTCGTGATGAGGTGTGCCACATAGAAGGATTTCCTGACTGTTGTGGTGATGTGGTTATCGAAGGTGAGACCACTGTCCACCTGTGTCCCTAAGTCTCTTATCACACTTTCGGTGATTAGTGTACTGCCACCTATATGGTAATTCACGGATACATGTTTTTCCCCAAAGGGGATAACTATACATTTCTTGCCATTGAGCTTGAGCCCATGGCTCTGGCACCAAGCATCTGTTTCTGTAAGGCCCTTTTGTAGAGTATCCACATCATTTGGGGATTCAATAATTTCTCCCAGTTTGCAGTCATCTGCGAACTTTGTTAGCCAGAGTCCCTTAGCGTTGGCCTGTACTTCAGAGAAGTAGATGCCAAACAAGAGCGGTCCCAGGACTGAACCCTGAGGTACTCCACTTGTCACTTGTCTGGAGCTGGATTTGGAGTCGGATACTTTTACAGTGTGGGTTCTATCAGTAAGCCAGTTAGCAACCCATTGGGTGACGTAGGGATTAATGCCCAGCTTAGTAAGTGTATCTATGATTCCAGAGTGGGGGGTGGTGTCAAAGGCCTTGGCAAGATTTAGATAGGCTGTGTGGACCACCTTACCCTTGTCCATGGCTCTGGAGACTGATTCGAAGAAGTCAGTCAGGTTCAGGAGACAAGATCGGCCCTTCACAAACCCAAACTGGGTGGGATCCAGTGTTTGAAGGTTGCCAATGTCTTTGTTTATAAGTTCCATGATAATACGCTCCATGGCCTTGCAGATAAGGCTTGTCAGACTGATGGGACAGTAGTTTCTGGGATCCAAGGTGGATCCCCCCTTGTGGAGTGGGATAACTGTAGCTCTGCGCAACTCAGTGGGCACGAAACCTGAGGTGAGGCTATGATTAAACATGACACTTAGGTGAGGTGCCAATTCATATTGTAGTTCATGTAGTACACAGCCCGGGATGTCATCTGGTCCTATGGATACTGTATTCTTAGCTTTGGAGAGTTTGTTTTTTACCTGTGTGGCCATTATTACCGGAATTTGGCAATCTTTCGGTATTGAGATGGGCCATTTAGGGGGTGAGAGGGGGGTGAAGTTGACACGGAATCAATCTGCCAGGATATTGGCAATATCCCTGGGATCAGTATATTTAATGCCATTCTGTTTTAGCTCAGAGCAGATCTGAGCATTGCCATTTAGATTCTTGACATAGTTGTAGAATGGCTTGTGGTTGTCTTTGGAATCTTTGGCAATTTTATTTTCGTAACTAGCTTTGGAGGATTTTATGAGGGATCTCAGTTTCTTACTGAGGCTGGTAAGGGAGTTTTTTGCATCCTGGGATTTTCCTCTTTTCTGCAACAGTTTCTTCCTTTTGTTGTAAAGTTTGTTTATGGCAGGGGACCACCAGATTGGCTTCCTTTTTTTGGATGAGAGCATCTTGTTTGTATTTGGGATGGCACGATTCATGCATGAGTGGATTTGCTCGTACAGTGCCTTAGTGTAGGATTCAGCAGTTGAACTTTCAGTTCCCATCTGCATGGGTGTCATGAAGTTTGTCACTTCTGACTTGAGTAGCATGAAGTTGGCTTTGGAGAAGTTTTTTTATGGAGGTTTCCTTACTGGGGGGTGGGTGTGGGATGTGGATGTTAAGGGTGATTAGCTTATGGTCAGACCTGACTAATGAAGGGGTCACCTTAGGTGTGGAGCATTGATTTCCCATGTTGGTAATGACCAGGTCTAGGATATTGGAGCTCCTGGTGGGAGTATGGATTAGTTGATCCAGGGCATTGGAATTTATGAATTCCAAGAACCGTTGGGCAAAGGTGTTGGTATATGAGTAGTTTTCCCAGTTAATGGTAGGGTAGTTAAAATCACCCAGTATTAGGGTGTTTGGTTCTATCTTAATATTGTCCAGTATGTTTAGAAAGGTGTAGTGAGAATCTTGGGGTATGGTGGGGGATCTGTAGCAAGCTACAATTTGGATTGCAGTCTTACCTAGTGTTAGTTGCACCTGAAGAATTTCAGATGCATTGTGTTGGGCAACTAGCTTGGTGGTGTGAATATCCTTGGTGAATATTGACACTCCTCTACCTTTAGTGTTTCGGTCCTGGTTTGGTGGCCGAAAAGTGTTGTAAGAGTTGTAGCCTGGTATTGCAGGGGTGCTCTCTGGAGCCTTGAACCAGGTCTCAGTTACTGCACAGATATCGATGTTCTCCATTTTTAGGAGTGCCTCAAGAGAGTGTATTTTGAGGTTTAGACTTCTAGCATTGAGTAGCATAACCTTCGGATTTTGCATGCTTGTACCTGTTACGGTGGTGGTTTTGTCCTTTGAACTTTGCCTAATAAAAGGCACTATGGGGGTGGCAAGAGCCTTAGTCAGTAACCTGAATCCCAGGGGCAACAGGTGCAGACCATCTCTGGCAAAGCATCGTGGTCTGTCAATCATGTCGTCCCAGGCAGACAGATACTGGATCCCCTTTGAATGACACCAGAAGCTTAGCCAATTGTCGAAGTCAATCGTTTTGTCCTTATATTGTGGTATCATTCTGGGCGAAGGCAGGATGCGACTCAAGGCTAGGGTCATACCTGCCTGGGCCACATGATCCGAAAGCTCTTCCATGTCTCTTTTCATGTAGTCCAGGGAGGTACATCTCAAGTCATTCTCTCCAGCATGGACAATCACAGAGTCATATCTGTACTTGTTGTGGAGTGACTTGAGTGCATGCATTATGTGGCAGATCCTGGCACCCGACAGGCAGCTGACTGTAATTTTATCCTTGTTTAACCTGGTGAGAGGGACATCAGTGTGCCGGACTATAGAGTCACCTATGACTAAAGTTTTAGGTACATTGTCTTGCCTTAGGGGCTGTTGCTGGGTGGCACACTGGTGTTGTGAACTATGTGACACTTTGGTTGTGATTGGTGTTTGTTTGCGTTTCAGCTTCAGAGGTCCTTGGTGCTTGGGCAGGTTACAGTTAAGGGCCTCTGCATATGTGGATTTAACATTGCTATATGTGGGTGTTGGTGGTGTGGGTTTAGAAGGGCTATGTGTTGCTTGAGGTGTAGTGTGGGTGTTAACCTTCTCCTCTTGACTGTCTAGCACAATCTTGGATGGAGAGAGCTTTGCTTCCATTTTGGCTATGTAAGTGCATCTCTCACAGGTGACCCTCATACAGTTAGTTTTGTGAATGTGTAACATTTCCATCAAGGCTGGGTCAAAGATTGCCTTGTAGGTCAGGCGCAGATCTCCCCTCAGTAATAAGTAGGAAACTGAATACAATGATCGGACTTTTAATCAGTCCGCATATGATACATTGGTTATACCCTGTAGTATTTTGGTGAAAAACCTCTGAGGATGCTCCAACTGTTGGAAGTGCCTGGCAAGATACATGCCAAAGGGTGCATTGTACTTTTTTATTGGTCTGATGAGGGCAAGTACGGTGGTACTATGACATCCTTAGACCTGAATGCCATGCCTTTACTTAAAAGATGAGCCACACAGAAGGATTTCTTCACCACCATGGACACATGGCAGTCAGACTTCAGATTATCAATCAGAGTACCCAGATTTGTCACCACTGTGTCCACTCTTATGGGTATACTATCAATGTTGTAATTTGCAGCAGTATTTCATTTCCCAAAGGGTATTATTTTGCATTTTGTATTTAGGTTGAGGCCATGGCTCTGACACCAGTCATTAGTCTGCGTCTGACCTTTCTATAGGATATCAACATCATTTGGAGATCAGTGATTGCCCCCAACTTGCTATCATAAGCAAATGTGGTCAGCCAAAGGCCATCTGTATTTGCTTTGACATATGAGCAATATATCTCAAACAGGAGAGGGCACAGCACTGAGCCCTGTGGTACTGCACTAGCCTCTTGCTGGATGTGGGTTCCCCCACAGTAACGACATGTATCCTGTCAGTGAGCCATTTATCTATCCATCTGGTAACGTAGACGTTTATGCCTACTTTTGTTAGTTTATCTATAATACATGAGTGGGTTATTGGTGAAGTGCCCTGACCAGATCAAGGTAGGCAGTATGCAGTCTTACCCTCTCAAAAAAGTCCACCAGGTTGAGCGGGCAGGACCTCCCCTTAACAAAGCCAAACTAGGTTGGGTCTTGCGTCTGTTGATTTCTTATGTTGTTTGCAATCAGGTCCATGCTTATCCTTTCCATAGCTGTATATATGAGGCTAGTTAGATTTAAGGGTCAATAGCTTCCTGGGCCCATTGATGGTCCCCCCCCTTGTGCAGAGTGATGACTGTTGCTGTCCTGTACTCTGCTGTGACAAAGCCTGTCTGGAGACTGTGCTTAAATAAAAATCAGAATGGTCTGCTAAGTCATGTTTGTCATGTTTCAAGCTATTTAACAAGTACCCTGGGATTCCATCATCCCATTGATACTGTATTTCTAGCTTTAGAGAGCACAGTGACTACCTGTTCTTTTGTGATAACAGACAAAGGGATGGTAGAGGGTATTTCATGGGGAGTGACCAGAAGTGAAGAGGGGTGAAATTTGAGCTGCATTGTTTTACCCTTGTCCATTGCCGTGGCGACTGTTTCAAAGAAGTCTACCAGATTAAGTAGGCATGACCTTCACTTAAAGCCAAATTGGGAAGGTCCAGTGTCTGTAGGTTGCTGATGTCCTTGTTTATCACTGCCATGATAATTCATTCCATGTCTTTGCATATTAGGCTTGTTAGACTGATGGGTCTGTTGTTCCCTGGGTCAGTTGATATTCCACCATTGTGGAGGGGAATGACTGTTGAAGTCCTCCAGTCAATTGGAACATAACCTGTTTCAAGGCTGTAGTTGAATGCCTCAAGTGGTCCTGATAGGTCATGTTGTAGTAAGTTCAGGAGGTAACCAGGGATGTTGTCAGGGCCCATGGAGGTGGTGTTCTTGGCTTTAGAGTACAGCCAGCACCTGGTCTCTGCTGATACCTGGGGGAAGTATTTTTCCTCTAACAGATTTGTGTGTGAAAAGCAACAAATCTGTTGGGGGAAAAATATAAAAAATAAAAAACGTATGATAAACTGGTTGCATAAGTGTGCACACCCTTAAACTAATACTTTGTTGAAGCACCTTTTGATTTAATTACAGGATTCAGTCTTCTTGGGTAGGAGTCTATCAGCATGGTACATCTTGACTTGGCAATATTTGCCCACTCTTCCTTGCAAAAGCGCTCCAAATCAGTCAGATTGTGAGGGCATCTCTTGCGCACAGCCCTCTTCAGGTCACCCCACAGATTTTCTATTGGATTTAGGTCTGGGTTCTGGCTGGGCCATTCCAAAACTTTAATTTTCTTTTGGTGAAGCCATTCTTTTGTTGATTTGGATGTATGCTTGGGGTCATTGTCGTGTTGAAGGGTGAAATTCCTCTTCATCTTCAGCTTTCTAGCAGATGCCTGAAGGTTTTGGGCCAAAAGTGACTGGTATTTGGAACTGTTCATAATTCCCTCCACCTTGACTAAAGCCCCAGTTCCAGCTGAAGAAAAGCAACCCCAAAGCATGATACTGCCACCACCATGCTTTACTGTGGGGATGGTGTTCTTTTGGTGATGTGAAGTATTGTTTTTGCACCAAAGTACCTTTTGAAATTGTGGCCAAAAAGTTCAACCTTGGTCTCATCAGACCATAACACATTTTCCCACATGCTTTTGGGAGACTTGATGTATTGTTTTGCAAATTTTAGCTGGGCCTGGATGTTTTTCTATGTAAAAAAAGGCTTCCGTCTTGCAACCCTACCCCATAGTCCACACATATGGAGAATACGGGAGATTGTTGTCACATTTAGTACACAACCAGTACTTGCCAAAAATTTCTGCAGCTCCTTCACTGTTCCTCTAGGTCTCTTGTCAGACTCCCTGACCAGTTTTCATCTTGTCTTTTCATCACTTTTGGAGAGATGTCTAGTTGTTTGCAGTGTCAGTGTTGTCCCATATTTTCTCCCCTTTTTGATGACTCCCTTCACTGTGTTCCATGGTATATCCAATGCTGTGGACATTTTTTTGTACCTTTCTTCAGACTGATACCTTTCAACAATGAGATCCTTTGATGCTTTGTAAACTCTCTGCAAACCATGGCTTTTGCTGTAGCAGGTAACTGAGTAAATGTCAGAAAAATCCTACTAGGACAGCTGAACTTTATTTGGGAGTTAATCAGAGTCTCTTTAATTGATGGCAGGTGTGTACCTAAGAAGACTGAATGTTGTAATTAAATCAAAAGGTGCTTCAACAAGGTATTAGTTTAAGGGTCTGCGACCAGCTTATTTTACATTTTTTTATTTTTTCATATTTTTCTCCTAACAGATTTGTTTGTTTGTCAATTGAATTGTACAGGTTATAGGTTACATTAAAGGTGGGAAAAGATTTGAAATGATTTATTGTGGTCTCATTTTTTTTGTATCACAAAAAACTGGCATTTTAACAGGGTGTGTACACTTTTTATATCCACTGTACATCCATTCACGTTTGTATGCTGACTCTGTAAGTAATTCTGCGTAGGTAGCCTTGAATTTTGACAAACTGTCACTTAATGGAATGTAGTTTGTCTTTGAATAGTTTCTGTTACTAGTTTACCTGGATTTTTGGGTTGATTTTTATTTCAAATGAGCCAGCTATGTGATCCGACCTTACTAGTGAGGACTGGTCTCCCATGTTGGTGGGTACCAGATCCAGTATATTTGAATCTCTTGTTGGAGTGTGCACTGTTCCAGGCAATTTGTGTTACTAAAGTCCAAGAAGCATTGTGCCTGTGAGTTTGAGGCAGTGTACGTTTCCTAGTCTGAGGGGTAATTATAGTCACCCCTGAATAGGGTGTTTGGTTGGATGGTGAGTGCCTCTAGTAGGTTTAGGCAAGAGACGTGAGACTCGTTAAGAGCATAAATGCTGATCTGTAGCTAACCATGATATGGTGCAGAACCTTATCTATGGTGACTTCTTCACGGATAAGGTCCATGGTATCAGCCTGTCTAAACCAGCCTGGAAGTATAGTTGTTGCTAACACAGATTGGGCCACCTCCACCTTTGGCCCCAGTCTGTGCTGCTGTAGGTCTAGATTTGTGGTAGACACTGTAGCCTTGCACTTCTGGAGTACTCTCTATGGCTTTAAACCAAATGCTGGGCATGGCACATATGTCTACATTCTCCAGAGTGAGAAGGGTTTGAAGGGTGTGGAGTTTGTTGTTTAGGCTCCAGACATTGAACAGTAACACCTTAAAGTTATTTGTAGACTTTTTCACTATGTTGGTAGTTTTGTCTTTTTGGCATTGACTAAGAAAGTCTCTAAGTGGGTGGATTAAGTTTTAGTATATATCCGAAAGCTTAAGGAAAACAGGTTCAACCCATCCTTGGCAAAGCAATGTGGTCTTTTGACCATCTTCTCCCATGCTGACAGATATTGGATTCCCTTGGAGTGAAACCAGAAAATCAGCCAGTTATTAAAATCAGTCATTTTATGTTCATACTCTGACATGATCCTTGGTGAAGGTAGAATGCTAGACAATGCAAGATTCATACCTGTCTGTGACACATATGCTGACCAGATCCATTATATTTCTTTTCATATTCTCCAGTGAGGTATGTCGCAGGTCATTTACACCCACATGGACTATGATAGAATCATACTGATACTTGGGGTGCAGTAACTTGAGTGCATGCTTGATATTGTGGATCCTAGCTCCAAATAGGCAACTAACTGTTATCTACTCCTTGTCTAACTTGGTGAGTGGGGCATCTGTGTATCACAGAATGGGGTCCCCAATGACAAGAGTATTAGGTGAAGTGTGGGCCTGCCTTTTGGACATTGCAGTCAGGGGACCATGCAGGTTTATGCGAGTTGGCTGGTGTTGCTTTTGGTGTGTGCTTTAATGATTGCTGAGGAGCATTTCTGCCATTAAGTTGCTTTAGAGCAGGGGTGTCCAACCTAATGGTCTGGGGCAAACGCAAGTGACACACAGGTTTATGCGGACTAATGTGGCTGTATTGTAGGTTAATTTGAACAATAAATAAATTAATAAATGCATAATATTATAATATTTGCCCTAAAATTCAATATCTCATAACCATCCTATGACCTTCATAGTTGAAGTTGTTAGTAAGCCATTAGTATGTGTTCCACATTTTGCCCATTTGTTCCACATTATAAGGGCTAGTTTTTGAGATCAAAGGTTGAGAGCTATGGTACATACTGAAAGCAGAGAGTTTCTAAAAATAACTAATGACCTGTTGTGCCACTGACACTGCTGTACAGTAATGTTATTCCATGATTCAAGGATAAGAAAGTGGGTTTCATTAAGAAATGTTTTTTCACCCATGTATAATGCAGAATCATTACAGCACACACACACACACACACACACACACACACACACACACACACACACACCACAAGGATTTGAATTATCTTAATAAGATTACCCTTTTCAGAAAGACCAAGCATTTATTGTTGGTAAGTTAATGTTAAATAATATATGCATTCAGTAAGTCTCTCTTTAACAGCAGTAACTGCATTAAACATCACAAAACTGTGACTTACACACACACACACACACACACACACACACACACACACACACACACACACACACACACACACACACACACACACACCAGGAGCTTGTCTGATGACTCCAGTACCCACACACCCCTTTCATTCTGGCGAGATAGTAGTTGGGCATTTCATGGCTGACCAAGAGCCTATAACAATTTGTTCCACCTGACCCTTTCAGCCTTTCTCCCTAGTGAGAGTGAGAGTTATTAATATATATACTTATAGGAAGCTGACAAGCTTTCGAGTGGCCTACCCTCTCCTCTGTGAGAACTCCTCCTTATTAGTTCCTGAGCTTGCTATTGCTGTCTTCTGAGGTTCCACATGCTGAATTCCCACATTATGAGAGCAAGGGCTCAGCTGTCTGAAACTACACCTGGTAACACCTAGTAATCCTACTACATGTCACCCTTGTGCTAGACCAAGCTGGCATCCCCAGATCATCCCCAACTTCCCAGTTTATCTCCATAGGCAGCTGAGCAGCTTCTTGAACTCGGGTCATCTGTGCATAATCAGGGCTTTATCCTATTATTAGAATGGGCAGACAGTTACCTAAGACTTGGGAACAACATAAAGATTCAGCAAGTTTTCAAGAAGCTTGATAAAATTCTGATCTAAGGTAGTGATACTTTGATTCTTTATTAAATATAGATTACCGAGATTATGTTTTCAAATTGTAGCACATGATAAAAATACAAAGTCTGATGCTACAAATGCAATAACACACCATCCCAAGCATAGACAACAAAACACACTTTGCATTTCTGCAGTAGGTCAAACACTCATCCTCATTTTTCATGACCTCCACATCTCCAAAATTATTCTGGTTACATCAAATACCCATAAACAATGAAGGCAAATGCCTTTTCCAACAGATGGATCCTGCTACCCATAGCTGCCTACATTAAACTGACTCCCTCATGAACCAACAGAAAACAAACTACAGGAACTCATGCAACAACCTTAGGTCAATATGCAATCATTGTACACAGAATACACAACCAGAATAAGTCTGACCACTAAGAGGTAGAGAGGTATGCTTAAGTCTCTCATTAACAGAGCCAAGACTTCAAACTGCTGCTCTGCTGCATGTTCCACCCACAAATTTGTTTTTAAAGCAGTCTCTTACCAAAATTTGCAAACCTGTAAAGCTGCTTGAATTGCTTAGTTTCATATCGAAGCAAGTACCCCTTTGAATGTTGGCTCTCTACTCATATTTCTATTGTCCACATAAATTCCTAATGGATGCCATTCATACCTTCACCTCTACTTCAACCCGCACAAAGACTTCCTGGTACAGCTTAAGTTTGGTAAGGAGACAACTGTTTGTCAAATTAAAACAAATCCGTTGTGAATAATGCATGCAAAGTTTTACAAGAAGATCTATTTATAATTCTACTCTGAAAAGTAATTTGCCTCTTATGTCCTTGTTTAACAAAGCAAAATAATGTGCATAAAAGCTGTTCTCACTGTGTATCAGTTTCAGCAAAATGCTGCTGTTTCTTGTACTGTGTTTTAATAATGTGAAAAAGACTTCAGTTTGGATAGAGTAGAACCCGAGGCCCTAGAGAATGTTCTACTGTGCAAGGATTTATTAGATGAGCATTTTTTGGTGTCATGTGATCGTCACAGAAGAACTATAGCCTCACAATTTCATTAGCTCCATGGACAGTTTAAAGTAAACTATATAGCTTAGCTTACCTTTTACTTCTGTAAAATAGATGTTGTAGTCAGGTAAATAAATCCAACATGGAAGAGCTCTGGGGGCCGCGGGTTGGACACTCCTGCTTTAGAGGTCTTTGAAATTTTGAAAAGTTTCTTTTAAGAGCCTCAGTGTAAGACAGCAATAAGGAGAACCTCATTTGTATGTGAGATGTTTGCCTCCAGGGAAGGTTGTGTATTTACAATTCACACATACTGTGTTATTTTCTTTAATGATTAACTGGTTGTCTGAGAACATGAGACATTTGCATTGTCTTAAAGGGACAATCCCAGCGTTTGTTTGTTTACCTTGAGCAGTGTGTAATTCTCAACATGCTGGAGACTTGCCTGTGTAAGGTAGGGGCAGAGTTACCTCCAGGAAGTTTCAGCCTTTTAATCACACAGTCCCTCTTTTTTTCCTGATCTACTCACAACACCTTTTAGGTTGAGCCATTCATTATTTTAGCTTGTGGCTTGTTTTCAAAGAAAGATATCTTCTAACTGTTTTAAACTGTTTTAATGACCTGCCTTCTCCTGAATTCTAGTTTCTGTGGACAAGATTAATAAAGAGAGTTATTCAGTCTTTTTTGAGATGTTAATTAGTTTAGCCAGTAGATTTTGTTTTTGCCAAACAATAGTACTTCATGGATTTTATTACATGCAGCTACTTCTAGCATTGTTACCTCACAGCAAGAGGTTCTCCTGTTCGATTCACGGCTGGAGTGCCTTCTGTGTGGAGTCTGCATGTCCTCCCCGCGGTCGAATGGCCTTCGAAAGACATGCGTGAATGGGCGTGCCTTCGCTGAAGGTTGGGCGTCGGGCTGGCAACTCGGCACCATAAAAATCGGCTGCCAATCATTAGCGGACCGGAAAGCCGAAAAGACAACTTTTGTAGAAAGCACATGCAATTCAACTTACAAACATTAGTACACAGAGTTCTCTATTCCTTGCATTTCATGTTATTTAGTGCCTACTTTGGAATCAACACTGAATGCATTTTGTACAGGCATTGCATCTTGATAAATTACTGGATTTGTTCATTGTCAGTTTCTTTGATTCTATGTGTTTTAATAATCTGTGCAGCTGTTCTCATTCAAAATGAGAATGAAAGTGTTTTATAATGTGTCTGGTGTACCATTCTCCAAAGAGGTATTATGTATTTTTTCTGTACTTTCATTGACCTATTATTTTTTCATGCTGAGTTCTGTATTTTCAAGTCTAGTTGCAGACTGTTGTTTCATTAATTTAGTTATTAGTCCTACAGGCTGTGATCCAAATTTCTGTACTGGCAGAGAAATTATACAGCAAAATGACATGACTGCCACTTTGAGCTGTATCATACACACATCTCTCTTTCATATAACCACAGTAAAATAATGACAGCTAAATGTAATATTTGCTTCAGTACATGGTCTAGACTGACTTCTCTACATGCTTTTCAACAGTTTCAACCAGTGAGATTCCCATGAGAGATGCTGTCATACCTTGCAATGCATGTCTGCAAAATTCACTGTTTCTTGACTACCTTACCAAATATATCCTTGGAATTTCGGAGTCCCACCACCTTACCAAATATATCCTTGGAATTTCAGAGTCCCTTATTTTCCTTGCCAGTGGTTCTAAATATAATGCAAATAGCAAAGGGGAGAGAGGACACACCTGCCTGGTTCCTCTGCTCAAGCATTTTAATGTTCACCTCCGATCCCGCATATATCCTCCTAATCAACCTTAGAATTTTATCAGGGAATGAAAATGCTTCCATTGCTCTGTTCCTAAAGTCACAGCCTACTCTGTCAAATGATTTCTCTGCATTAAGACCAACAACAGTGATATTTTCTTACATTCTGCTTCCCTCTGGATCATCAATGTTTGTTAATGTCAAAAGTTTGCCTCCCCTCCACAAAACCACACTGATCTATATCTATCAATTTTCAGCATCACGTTTGCCATTCTTTTAGACATAAACACTTTATAATCATGGTTCAGTATTGAAATGGGGCCTGTATGAAGCTGGATCTGATGGAGCTTTACCCTCTTTAGGTATTACAGCTGTCACCAGTTTTGTCCAGGATACCAGTACTTCTACTCTTAAAATACTTTTAAACAAAGCCTTCCAGATCTTTATCATGTTTTCCCCTTCTAACTTCCAAACTTCCACAGGAATACCATCTATTCCTGGAGACTTTTCTGTAGATTGGTTATACATCACCTTTGTTATCTCATCTGTTCCTATCCTAACTGCTCATCTAGTACTTGCCTGTGAATTGGAGAAGAAGCCTGGATAATGAATCCAGTGAGAGGCTAGGATAACAATGTCCCCCAGTACCTTAATGACCATGACGTACAGTTTACCTGAAGCTATTTCTTTTCATTTGGGAAAGTTTTGTTTTTTTCCTAAGGCTCTCCCAAATCATGTTGCATGTGAAGACAAAAAGTATAGTACAAGCCAACAGTGATGCTTCATGTACTGACAGGTGGTCAGACATGCCACACTGCCAAAAATCACTCAATTACCCGTTTAGCCTCACTGCAGAGGCATAGTAGATTTGGAGCTTAGCCCGAACAAGGTTCCCCCAATGAACTGCCAGGCACATGGACACACAATAAAGTCAAGAAGTGCAATTTCACTGCACATTATGTCATTGGATGTGGGAGGAAATGCAACATCAAAATTCACAGGCAGATGTTACAGATTCAGCTAAAGTGCAGCCATTTAGAACTGAACTGGGGATATAAGTAATGCAAAGCGGTAATGTTGATTACTTCATGACTGTGCTATTTTAGATATACATTAGCATGTCGCTAATGTCTGGTCCTCCAGAATAAGCTAAGTAAAGTGCGCCTTTCATTCATAATCCCATGACACAGGTATAGCATACTCAGTAAGTGATCTAAAGCAGGCTTTAGCACTTCATTGATGCCTAATGAAAACATTTCCTCCAGTGATCCATTTAGCAGTTTGTCCTTGCCAGCACAAGCACTTCACTGACACCAGATGAAACATTTCCCCCAATGATCCCTTGAGTAGTTTGTCCATGTCTCCATAAGCAGTCAATTGTCATTAAATGAAACACTTCCCCCAATGATCCCAGGACAAGCACTTTTACTAAGATCAAATGAACCACTTCTCCTAAATACACATTTAGTAGTTTGTCCATGTAGGTTCAAGCATTTCATGAACATCAAATTAAATATTTGCGCAGCAATCCATTTCATAGTTTGTCCATGCCTGCAAAAGCACTTCACTGACACCCAATGAAACATTTCCCCAATGATCCCTTATGTAGTTTCTCCATGCATTTCACTGACACCAAAAAGAACAATTAGGTTCATAGGATCATAGGTGTTTACTAGGCTAATGACCACAAGGGCCTTTTTAAGCCTAGCCATGCATCCCAAATCTCCGAGTTCTGATACCCTTGATAAGTGTAAGTATGGACCTAAAAGATGAACCATTTACTGGTTTTTTTAAAACCTGGGTTTGCCCCCTTTTTTGAGAATTATAAAGGTTTCCAAAAACAGGGATTTGGGAAAAATTTTCCCAGTTTTTTTCCCTTTTTTTTTAAAAAACCTTTTTTTTTTGGTTCAAGGTTTGGGGGAAATTTTGGGAAAATTTAAAAATTAAAAGGGAAAAAGGAAA